>NW_022060112.1:0-266267 GCF_007399415.2 Gopherus evgoodei
CCCCCGAGCCAGGAGAGAACCCAGGGGTCCTGGCTCTCCCTCTACTCTAACCCACCAGACCTCTCCTCCACCAGAGCTGGGGAGAGAACCTAGGAGCCCAATTCCTGGTCCCTGGCTCGGTGGAGCGACCGGGTTCTGTGGCCAAAGCTTCCAGCCCAGAGCCTGGCCACTCCCACTTACCTGGTGGCCACCTGGTGACTGTAGAGCCGGCCTGAGTCACTGGAGAACACCCTGGCGAGGCCGAAATCCGCAATCTTCAGCTGCCCTGTACAGCTGATGAGTAAATTAGCTGGTTTCAGATCCTGCTGGGAACGATGAGTGGGTTACATGAGCGGGGGCTGGGAGTCTGGACACCTGGGTTCTCTCCCCAGCTCTGGGAGGTGAGCGGGGCCTACTGCTTAGAGCAAGAGGGCTGGACTGACCCGGTGCATGATGTTATTGGCATGGCAGAAGGCCACCCCCTGCAGCAGCATGAGCATGTAGCCTTTCACCTGGGCCTGTGTCAGGGGCTGCTGGGCATTGCGGATCACCTCGGCCAGGTCTGACAGCATGTACTCGAACACCAGCACGAAGCCTGCGCCGTGGGGGAACACGGCCTTCAGCTTCACCACCTGCAAAAGGGGAGACAGGGCAGAGCCGTGAGCCCAGCCAGCTTGGTGTCCTGGCCCTGCCAGGTCTCAGCCACAAGCCCATCGACCCCAGTATCCTGCCTTCGGTCCGAGCCATTGGCCCGCCAATCCCAGTGTCTGCTGCCCCAACCAGTTCAGCAGGCCTGCGTAGCCAGATCTCCCAGATAGACGGATGGACACCCACCCATAGCTCACGTCTTCTGCTTTCTTGACAACTTAACTTACCAAGTATCTATCAGCAACAAGAAAGAAAAAAAGAAAAAGATCCATCCATCCATCCAGGGGAAAAACATGGTTAGTTTCTAACAGAATTTTTCCAGTTATTCTCATCAAAACAAACAAACAAACAAAAACCCCACAAAATTTCATTTGGGTCACAACAAAACCTTTTGATGGTTCCTCCCCCTGTGTTCTGGGGTTTTTTTTTGGGGTGTAATTTGCTCAAGTTTTGGTTCCTGAAAACTGCAGTTTTTGGCAGTTTCACTCTGTTTTTGTTTTGCTCAGCTCTAGAAGTGAATGAACGAAAAGACAGAAAGGCAAAAAAAAACTGAGAAAAAGAAAAGAAAGAACAGAGAAAAGACAAAAAAAAAACAAGGGAACAAGAACGAAAGAAAGAAAGAAGGCAGCAATGCAGAGACAGGAGGATAGGGTGGCTGCAGGCCAAGCAGTGGAAGCGGACGTGGAGAAATAGACCCTGGGGTCTCTATTTCTGACCCCCAACACTATGGCTTTGCCATCACAGACCCCAGTGCTGTAGGGCTAGAAGGGACCCTAAGAGGTCACCTCGCCCGGACCTCACTAAACCTCACTCTCCTCCCAGAGCCACAGAGAGAAGCCAGGAGTCCTGGCTCCCTTGCTGACCACTCACATGCTGATTCTCCTCAATCTCCTGTAGCGCTTTGATCTCCCGCAGCGCCTGGTTCGGGATCCCGTCCTCCAGTCTCCGCAGAGCGACCTTTTTCAATGCCACAGTCTCCCCTGTCTGTGGAGCACGGATGCAGTGAGAATAAAACCCAGGAGTCCTAGCTCCCACTGCAGCCCCCCTGCTCTAACCACCAGCCCCCACTCCCCTCCCAAAGCCGTGGAGAGAACCCAGGCGCCCTGGCTCCTGCTCCCCGCCCCAGCCGTGGACAGAACCCAGGCGGCCTGGCCCCCAGCCCTAGCTGTGGGGATCAGATCGAGGGGGGACAGTCTCACCTCTACGTTCTTGGCTTTGAAGACAATGCCGTGGGCGCCTTCCCCGATCCTGCCCAGGATGCTGTACTGATCCATGCTGGGCTGACTGGTTTGCACTGGGACCTGTGGGAGAGAATAATTCACACCCTGTTAGTGATCCTCCACCCCCAAAAGGGGCACTCAGCATTGTGGTATACCAGGAGTAGGGGTGGGGGGGAGATGGCCTGTCCCATAATGCTCTGCTCCTCACCCCTTACACTGAGGGAACCCCAATGCAGGGCACCTGCAATGCACTGTGGGTTATTGGGGGAGCCCCATCCCACAATGCACTGCTGCCTCTCCCAGGACAAACCCCCATTTCTAAGGCACCCACAGTGCATTGTGGGATATCGGGGTGTCCTATCTCATAATGCACTGCTTCCTCTCAAGTTACACCCAGCATCCTAAGGCACCCACAATGCATTGTGGGATACTGGGGGGGGTCCCTTTCCCTTCCCATAATGCACTGCTTCCTCTCAAGTTACACCCCCCATTTCTGGGGCACCCACAGTGCATTGTGGGATACTGGCGGGTGCCCTATCCTACGGCGCACCATCCCACAATGCACTGCTCCCTCCTAGACTATCTCCCAATCCTGAGCCACCCCAGCAGCGGGGGAGGGGGCCCCGTCCCACAGTGCACCGCGCCGCCCTCTCCCCCCACATCCCCAGTACCTGGAAGGCCAGGCAGGCGCCCTGGCAACCGGAGCCCAGTTGCCTAGCAACGCACCCGGAACTGCCCGAAGCCGGCATGGGCCTGGTCACATGACAAGGGCCAGGGGCCAGGACTCCTGAGTCCCCCCGGCTCTGGGAGGGGAGCGGGGGCTGGTGGTTAGAGCAGGGGGGCTGGGAGCCTGGACCCCTGGGTTCTCTGCCTGGCTCTGGGAGGGGAGTGGGGGCTGGTGGTTAGAGCGGGGGGGGGCTGGGAGCCAGGACTCCTGGGTTCTCTCCCTGGCTCTGGGAGGGGAGTGGGGGCTGGTGGTTAGAGCGGGGGGGCTGGGAGCCAGGACTCCTGGGTTCTCTCCCAGCTCTGGGAGGGGAGTGGGGGCTGGTGGTTAGAGCAGGGAGGGGCTGGGAGCCAGGACTCCTGGGTTCTCTCCCAGCTCTGGGAGGGGAGTGGGGGCTGGTGGGTTAGAGTGGGGGGTTGGGAGCCAGGACTCCTGGGTTCTCTCCCCAGCTCCAGGAAGGGAGTGGGGGCTGGTGGGTTAGAGCAGGGGGGCTGGGAGCCCGGACTCCTGGGTTCTCTCCCGGCTCTGGGAGGGGATTCGGGGCTGGTGTTTAGAGCAGGGGGGCTGGGAGCCAGGACTCCTGGGTTCTCTCCCCGGCTCTGGGAGGGGAGTGGGGGCTGGTGGTTAGAGTAGAGGGGGCTGGGAGCCAGGACTCCTCGGTTCTCTCCCGGCTCTGGGAGGGGAGTGGGGGCTGGTGGTTAGAGCAGGAGGGCTGGGAGCCAGGACTCCTGGGTTCTCTCCCGGCTCTGGGAGGGGAGTGGGGGCTGGTGGTTAGAGCAGGGGGGGCTGGGAGCCAGGACTCCTGGGTTCTCTCCCAGCTCTGGGAGGGGAGTGGGGGCTGGGAGCCAGGACTTCTGGGTTCCAAGCCCATCTCTTAGAAGAGTGGGGACAGAGGTGCCGAAACTGCAGCTGCTAGGGTTGGGGGTGTCTGTAACTCTCCATTTACCCCCGCCCCCCATAGGCTGCTGCCCACAGCTGCTTAGGATTTTGAGATGGATCAGCCCCAGGGGCTAAGCAAGCAGGAGATTCCCCCAGGAATGAGTCTCAGGCTAATTAAGCACAGGCAAGGGTGGAGATTAATTTGAGGGGGGACCGTGGGAGTGAGCATAGGTGGGCACAGACAGTACAAGGCAGGAGCACAGGTTAAGCCCTGGGCCAGCAAGTCAGACTACCAGGACTCAGCCCTCAGTTCTGCACCAGCCACACCTCTTGCCCTGCCTCAGTTTCCCTCTCTCTGCAAGGGAGTGTTTTGTCTGACACTTAAAAGCAGGGACAGCCTGCATAGGTCTGTGAGAGTGGGTAGTGGATCTCTCTTGCTCCAGGCGTGAAGCTCTCTGCTGGAAGCAGAGAGGTCCAATCTCTGACTCTCCTCTGTGCTGGATGGAATGATCAGCCATCTGGTGCAGGTCCCCAGTACTGCTCCCACAGAGGGGGATTCTGTTCATTTAACCAGAGTATTGACAGACAGCATCCCCCACCCTGCACTACAATCCCTAGACCCCACTCCCCGAGCCAGGAAAGAACCCAGGAGTCCTGGCCCCCAGGTCCCTCGCTACACACACCAGACCCTACTCCCATCCCTGCATCACAGCACCCTCCCTGGCAGGCAGATCATTAAACACTCTGACACAGCTGCAAGTCACACACCTTTAAAAACATCTTTAAATATAAACACTAGAAGAGGTGAAATTGGGCTCAGAACTGGGAACTTCAGGGGGCTGAAAACTTAATCGGGACAGGTTAGGGATACACACCAAGGTGGGGTTTCCCAGCTGGAGTGGGGGGACAGCAGGATTCACTGGTTATGAAAGTGGGGATCACACCCCTTTTTGGGCTCACATCCAGGCAAGATGGGAAGCACAATCCATGGGTGCACTGCTGTATGTCATACTGATTTCAAGAGGCCCCACCTGGCTTCATTCCAAGAGATGCCTCCCTCCAGCCCCTGAGCAGGGGAAGCCACTAACAACAAGGCACCCTATCACAACGAGTTTTGGGGTGCTGCAAAAGGATAGGCACCACCAGCATAGGGCTAGGAGCACCCTATCATCTACAACCCTGCAGCCCCCCTAGATTTCAGCCCAGCTAAAAGGGGTGATACAGCTTCCTCATGCCCTTTCAGGGGTGTATTGAACTCCATTTTCAAGCTGGAAATGGAGCCACCCCCAAACAGAATGGGAGGTGAGCTCCAAAAAGAAGGGTCCCCACTGAGAGCAGATGCCAATTCCCCCCCCTCCCAATTTATCCTGTAGTCCAATATCCCCAGAGCCTGCTCCCCCCACATAGCAGGAAATACAGAGCAATCCCCTGCCCCATAGTCCCCAGCCCCCCCAATATGCAAATTAGAGGGGCTCCCAGCAAACCCCTCCCTCCTCCACAGAGGGAAACAGGCCTATTCAGCGTGAATCCAAGAACTGGAGGACCAGCGGCTGGAATCACTGGAATCACATCCTGAGCGCCAGCAAGGGAGAGGGGCAAATTATTAGCTGCAGCTCCCCCCCCCCCCCCAAGTACAAAGCAGCTTCATTGATATTGTCCGTAGCCCGGGTATCCTGGAGGCGCTGGGCTGTCTTTCAGGGGCAGCTGACTGGGGTCTTCACCAAAAGGGTTAGCTGGGGGGGCAGAAGGGGAGGAGAAAATTACTAGTGAGAAGATAGAGATTCAGCTACTTCTGGGCGGAGCAGCAGTGGAACAGCCCCACACCACCACACAGGGAAAGCCTGACCAGCGCTGAACTGATTCACAGCCCCCTGGTAGCCCTGGGCCCCCCCATCCAGCGCTCATCATTCCCGACCCACAGCCCCCTGCTAGTCCAGCCCTGCACCTCCCCACCAGCTCTCCTCACTCTCAACCCACAGCCCCAGGCTCCCCCGCCCCATCTCTGCTGGTGCCCCTCACTCCCGACCCGCAGCCCCTGCTAGCTCAGCCCCAGGCCCTGCTTACAGTTCTGGAATTGCTGGGCTGTGTATCTGGTGAGTAAGATCCCGACTCCTTCTATCAAGGCCAGTAAAATGCCTCCCATCATGGCTGAGCCAACCATGGCTAACGGACCACCTGGGGAGAAGAAGAGGTGAATTAAAGAGACGGGGCACCAGTCAGGGCCCGGAGGCGGGGGGTCAGGAGGGGGTGCTGCGCAGGACACTCACTGCGGGAAGCGAGCACAGCCCCCGTGAGCGCCCCGCTAGTGATAGAGTTCCAGGGATCTTCCTTCCCCCTCATCTTCACCAGGCCGCAGTCAATGGTGGAGAAAAGGCCCCCCCAGACGGCAAAGCTACCTGGGGAAAGGAGGGAGCAGTGATTAGATACACCTTGGCCCCCTCCCTCCCGGGCCCATGCTCCCCACACACTACATAGCCCCCCCTCACCTCCTATCTGTGGCGCTCTGATGCGGATGGCACTGACGCTCCCTTTGAATCGGTGTCGGACGCCCTAGGAAGAAGAGCAGCAGAGGAAGAGTTGGGGTGAGACGCCACATGGCCCCCACTGGGCCCCTCTTCTCCCCTTTCCCCTGTAGTGATCGGGATCGGCAGGGAGCCACCCCTCAGGCGCACAACCCACCCCAGCCCGGATGGCCCAGCACCATCAGGAAGATGGGAATGAGACCAACAGGATCCGGGACCTGGATCCAGCTGGCGACGGAGTGGCGTCAGGGGCTGGACTCACCACGGGGGCGTTCCGGAAGCCCTTGACGGCCTGGAAAACCCCCCCACCGATCATCCCCATGGTGAAGGCACCGCCGCAGTCATCCACGATGCGCCATGGACTGCCAGAGGAGAAGGGAGGTGGTTAGCCAGGCTGGGAGACCCTATAGTAAACAAACCCAGAAGCAACCCTACAACAAGCCGAGGGTGGGAACCCTACCACAACAGATCCCTGCTAACCCCTTGGGCGCGACCGACCCTACGGCAAATAACTCCCCCACCCAGGGACCAGCAGCAAGCCAAGCCCTACTATAACCCCACCACACCCCAGCCAACCCTACAACAACAACCCCTCCCAGCTGCATGCATCCTGCCCCTCCCCCGCCCTGCCCCCAGCGAGGAGAGACCCTACAACAACAACCCCTCCCAGCCTCATGCATCCTGCCCCTCCCCCAGCGAGGAGAGACCCTACAACAACAATCCCTCCCAGCCTCACGCATCCTGCCCCTCCCCCAGCGAGGAGAGACCCTACAACAACAATCCCTCCCAGCCTCACGCATCCTGCCCCTCCCCCAGCGAGGAGAGACCCTACAACAACAACCCCTCCCAGCCTCACGCATCCTGCCCCTCCCCTGCCCTGCCCCCAGCGAGGAGAGACCCTACAACAACCCCTCCCAGCCTCATGCATCCTGCCCCTCCCCCAGCGAGGAGAGACCCTACAACAACAACCCCTCCCCCACCTCACTCATCCTGCCCCCCCCAGGAATTCCACGTGGTACAAACACACTATCTCCCAACCCTCCCTGCCTTGGTATCTCCCAGCCCTTAGAGCCTATGAGAGGACGAGGGGGAGGAATCTGCGCCCCCCATTTCTCCCCCAATGAACTCGCCCGGCCACAGACACCAAAGAGCAGGGACATACCAAGTGACCAAGAAGAGGGGTGTACAGCTCCGAGCGCCTCCCGCGCCCCGTGGAGCCGCCCAGACGAGGACCGGCTCACAGGCCCCTGCCGGGGGGGGGGAGAAAGAGACCAATTCCCCTCCCCATGGGCTCGCCCGCCGGGCGGTACCAAGCGCCCCGCGGGGGGAGACGCGCCGCGGCCACTCACCAGGGCTCCCGAGCATATTCCTCCATGGCTCCAAACAGCGACCGCGCGGTCACGTGACTGAGTGAGGTGAGACGAGACGAGACGAGACGAGACGCTCCGCCCCCTTGCCCCGCCTCTTACGAAACGGGGGAGCCCCGCGGCCTCTTACTGGGCAGCTGTGATCACGTGTGTTTATTGCCTGAACGTCACATAAAGGCGCCGGGTGTCTCTCCGCTCTGATTGGTCAGTTGGAGTCACGTGGCGGGGGAGCCCCTTCATTTCCGGCTCTGAGCACGTAGGGAAGAGATTCAGCCTCCCTATTGGCTCGTCTTAGAGCACGTGACTTGTGTCACCGCTCTCACCGGCTCGTGGGTCTCACGTGATTTTGAGGTCTTCACTCTGATTGGTTGTTTTTGGGAGCGGAGCCCCCTGCTCTGTCTTTCGATTGGTCAGCCGGAAAAAGTAAGACGGGACAGCCCCGCCTACCTCCCTCCCATTGGCCGGATCCCGTCACATGGGCACGGGGGCGGGGGCAAGTTGCCTGCGGCATCAGCTGAGCGAGAGGGGCAGGGGAGGGCGCTGATTGGCTCGAGTGCGTCACGTGCGTGGCTGGGGTCTGGGTGCAGCCCGGAGATCGGAGGGGCCGGACGGAGACTGGTGGGGGAGACCCCGGGGGGAGGGGCCATGGGGGGGCCGAGGCGGGGGGAGCCCGGGGGGGAGGGGCTATGGGGGGCCGAGGCGGGGGGAGCCCGGGGGGGGGGCTATGGGGACCCCAGGGGGGGCGGGGCCGAGGCGGGGGGAGCCCGGGGGGGAGGGGCCATGGGGGGCCGAGGCGGGGGGAGCCCGGGGGGGAGGGGTCGAGGCGGGGGGAGCCCGGGGCCCCAGGGGGGAGGGGCCATGGGGGGCCGAGGCGGGGGCCCCGGGGGGGAGGGGCCGAGGCGGGGGGAGCCCGGGGGCCCAGGGGGGAGGGGCCATGGGGGGCCGAGGCGGGGGGAGCCCGGGGGGGAGGGGCTATGGGGACCCCAGGGGGGCGGGGTCGAGGCGGGGGGAGCCCGGGGCCCCAGGGGGGAGGGGCCAGGGGGGACCCCGGGCCCTGGATCCCCCCGACTGACGCTCCCCCTCCCCCAGGTTCCGCCGCTCCTGATGCCGCTGCCGGTGGCGCTTCAGTCCCGCCTGGCCAAGAGAGGCCTCCTCAAGCACGTGGAGCCGGGTGCGTGCGAGACACCGGGCCTGGGGGGCCCCCTGGGGCGGGGGGCGCTTTCCCCTGGGGGCCAGGTGGGGGGATGCTATGGGGCGCTCTCCCCCGGAGGGCCGGGCGCTGGGGGGCCAGGTGGGGGGCACTCTCCCCCAGGGGGCCGGGCGCTGGGGGGTAGGGCAGGGTGGGGGGTGCTCTCCCCTGGGGGGGGCTGGGTGCTGGGGGGCCAGGCCAGGCAGGAGAGCACTCTCCCCTGGGGGCTGGTCCCGGGGGGGGCACTCTCCCCCAGGGGGCCAGGTGCTGGGGGGTGCTCTCCCCTGGGGGGCACTATGGGGTACGGTTCTGTACAGTCAGTTCTCTGACCCACGCTGTCCTTAGAGCCCGAGGAGGAGGTCATCGCGGAAGATTACGATGACGACCACGTGGATTACGAAGCCACCAGAATTGAGAATTTACCGCCCAGCTGGTATAAAGTGTTCGACCCCATCTGGTAAGAGAGAGCGCTCCTGTGCGGCGTAATGTGCGGCTGTTCCCAGCTACCCCACCCCAGAGGTGGCTGCATCTCAGCGTGCTATAATGGCAGGTGAATCAACTCTGTGTCTTCCCCTGCCCTCCAGCGGTCTCCCCTATTACTGGAACATGGAGAACGACCTGGTCTCCTGGCTCTCTCCTAACGACCCCAACTCCATCATCACCAAAGCCGCGAAGAAGTTGAAAAACAGCCTAGGTAATGGGAGGGAAATGGGGTTAGTTGGGGAGGGGGCTGGGATTCAGGACTCTTGGCCTTCTGTCCCAGCTCTGGGTAGGGCATGGGGTTGAGTGGCTTAGACTGGGGCAGAGTGGAGGGGCCCGGATGCCGGGGTTCCCTCAGGAGCTGTCTGTCTCCCCCAGAGGCTGACGAGAAGCCGGAGCGCCCCTACGAGAAGCCGGAGCGCGAGGAGGTGAAGGAGCGGCGTTACCATCGCCGGGAAGAGCTGGCGCCATATCCCAAGAGCAAGAAAAGTGCGTGTGGGGGGGGGAGAGGCACAGATGGGGGGCGGTGTCACTGGATCCGAGCCAGTGGGGTGGGGGAGGAGGATGAAGGTCCAACGGCATCCTGGAGCTGGTGGGGCTGAGCCCAGGGCAGGGTGGCTGTGGGGAGCAGAGACATGGGGGGCAAAGAGGGATGAGCGGGGAGGGGAAGGGGGTGTAGCTGGACTTGGGGGGGGGGGCCTTTGGGGGAGCACTCAACTGAGCAGGGTCTCTCCCTCCCCAGGCAGCCACAAGGATGAGGAGCTAGACCCCATGGACCCCAGTGCCTACTCCGATGCCCCACGGTGAGATCCTGCTGCCCCTTCCCCCCAGGCTGAGGGGGGGCTGGGTGACAGAGCAGGGGAGGGGTTACAGGGGGAGGAGTTTGGTGCAGTGGGGTCTAGGTGGGGGAGGAGCCAGTCACAGTGGGTGGGGCCTACCCAGAGGGCTGTGGCGCTGACATTGCCTGCCCCCCCCCGCAGGGGCACGTGGTCGACCGGGCTGCCGAAGCGCAACGAGGCGAAGACGGGGGCCGACACGACCGCGGCCGGGCCCCTGTTCCAGCAGCGCCCCTACCCCAGCCCCGGGGCCGTGCTGCGGGCCAACGCCGAGGCCTCCCGCGCCAAGCAGCAGGACTGACCCCTCTCCCACCATCTTTGTAATAAACCTGGAGAGATGCAGCTGGGACCGACCTGTGTGTGCCCAGCCTGCATGGGGGGCTGGGTGTTGCTGGGCAGGGGGTGCTCTCCCTGGCAGGGGGCACTGGGCATGGGACTGCAGGGAGCGGGGCTGGATGTTGATGGGCAGGGGGTGCTCTCCCTGGCAGGGGGCACTGGGCAGGGGACTGCAGGGAGCGGGGCTGGATGTTGCTGGGCAGGGGGTGCTCTCCCTGGCAGGGGGCACTGGGCAGGGGACTGCAGGGAGCGGGGCTGGATGTTGATGGGCAGGGGGTGCTCTCCCCGGCAGGGGGCACTGGGCAGGGGACTGCAGGGAGCGGGGCTGGGTGTTGATGGGCCGGGGGTGCTCTCCCCGGCAGACGGCTGTGGGGAGAGGGCTGGTCCGGGGGTGTTCTCATCTATTTCCCTGGGTCCTTGGACCAGAGCTGAGATAGAACCCAGGAGTCCTGGCTCCCAGCCACCCCTGCTCTCACCAACCAGCCCCCTCTCCCCTCCCAGAGCTGGGGAGAGAACCCAGGAGTCCTGGCTCCCAGCCCCCCTGCTCTAACCCACTGGACCCCCCCCACAGAGCCAGGGAGCGAACCCAGGTGTCCTGGCTCCCAGCCCCCTCGCCCCCCGGCTCTAACCACCAGCTCCCACTCCCCTCCCAGAGCTGGGGAGAGAACCCAGGTGTCCTGGCTCCCAGCCCCCTGCTCTAACCACCAGCCCCCACTCCCCTCCCAGAGCTGGGGAGAGAACCCAGGTGTCCTGGCTCCCAGCCCCCCTGCTCTAACCTACTGGACCCCCCCCCCCACACAGAGCCAGGGAGCGAACCCAGGAGTCCTGCAGCCCCACAGAGGACAGGACACACATGCTGTTGTGTCAAAATCCATGTTGGACAATAAATAGAAAAGGCCACAGTGGGGAGTGATAAAAAAGGGGGGTTCCACACGGCTGCCCCATAACCACTGGGTTAGGGGGCATTAATACTGAGCGGCTCGTGCCTGCGTCCCCCCCATAAGCATGGGGGACTGGCCACACTGTGAGCAGGCGCATCCCCTTCTGGGAGGAAGGAATGGCTGCCTGCCTTTTACGCAAGGGTAAACTGAGGCAGGGGGAATCAGGAAATGGCAGTGAGGTGGAGCGCCCAGACCCCACTCCCCTCCCAGAGCCAGGGAGAGAACCCAGGAGTCCTGGCTCCCAGCCCCTCCCTGCTCTAACCACCAGTCCCCACTCCCCTCCCAGAGCCAGCAGAGAACCCAGGAGTCCTGGCTCCCAGCCCTCCCCTTCCACTGCATCTCCTACTTCTTTCTGAAAGCCACGGGCAGGATCCCAGGCTGCCTCACCTGGCCCCGGGATGGGGCAGGGCGGAGGGGCCCCTGCTGAAGCCGGGGCTGGATGCTTCCAGACATGGCGAACGTCGCCCCGCCCCAGTCACTGCCTGACTCAGGAGCCCTTCTCTTTACATGCCAGCCTGCAAGAGAGAAAAGGGGATGGTTGGGCTCGGGGAGCTGGAGCGCCGACGGGAAGAGAACCCAGGCGTCCTGGCTCCCAGCCCTCCCCTGCCTCTACTCCCAGAGCTGGGTGAGGACCCAGGCGTCCTGGCTCCCAGCCCTCCCCCGCCTCTACTCCCAGAGCTGGGTGAGGACCCAGGCGTCCTGGCTCCCAGCCCTCCCCCGCCTCTACTCCCAGAGCTGGGTGAGGACCCAGGCGTCCTGGCTCCCAGCCCTCCCCCGCCTCTACTCCCAGAGCTGGGTGAGGACCCAGGCGTCCTGGCTCCCAGCCCTCCTCTGCCTCTACTCCCCGAGCTGGGTGAGGACCCAGGCGTCCTGGCTCCCAGCCCTCCTCTGCCTCTACTCCCAGAGCTGGGTGAGGACCCAGGCGTCCTGGCTCCCAGCCCTCCCACGCCTCTCTACTCCCAGAGATGGGTGAGGACCCAGGTGTCCTGGCTCCCAGCCTTCCACAACGCAGTAGTTTATGCAGCTTACAATGTACCAGGTTTAGTTTGGGGGGGCTGATCCTGCAGGTCTGCTGGAGTGGGGGGGGGGGCAGAGAATTCGCCACACACACCCTATGACTGCCCCCCTCCCCCAGCAATAGGGGCTCAAGGCTATTAAGAAACTACCCCCCAGCACCCCACTTTCATTGCTAATAGCCAGGAGAGGCATTTACCATCCCCATCCCACCCGGGAGCCAGCCAGTCCCTGCCCTGCGGCTCCACCCTCCTGGCCCACCTCTGGGTGCCACTGGGAAAGGCCATTTTGTGCCTCAGTTTCCCCACTGCCGTTGCTGTAGGGAATGTCTCTCCTTCTGGGGCTGGGCAGTGCCTGGCCCAGTGAGGGGCTGAGATCTCAGCAGGGGGGGGGGCATAATGGGTGTAGCCTCTGCCCCAATGGCGGGGCGCACCTCTGATCACCAGCAGGGTAGGGCTGGGCCCTACCCATGGGGACTCCCCAATCTCTGCGGGGCCCCAGCAGGGCAGACACGGGGGATACACCACCACTGAACACGGCTCAGTGCTTTGGGCGGGGGGTTGATGGGCCAAGGGACAGCGTTAGGAGTCACCCCCTCCCCACATTTGGCACCAAGCTCTGGGAGGAGACGTGGAGGCCTCGGCTTGTGGGGCTTGTGGGGGTGTCTCCCTGCCTGGGGGAGCTGCCACACCAGGATGGGGCTGAGACCTGCAAACTTACCTCAGGAGCAGAGCCAGTGCCCCATTCCCCCCCCCCCCGAGCCAGCCAGGCCCTGCCCTGGGGCTAATGGAGCCGGTGCCCCCCAGAGGGGACAGGCCTCTGCCCCATTCCCCACCCCCCGGAGCCAGCCAGTCCCTGCCCTGGGGCCAGGAGGGAAGCCAGCGCCCCCCAGAGGGGACAGGCCCCAGCCCCATTCTCCAGCTGTTAGTAGGGTTAGAGGTCATGCACTAACACAAATCCTAGGACACCCCCCCACATGTCGTTCCCCACCCCCGGCAATCACCGAGCACGCCAGCTAAATAAATACAGTCTCTTTATTCCGCGCGGCGGCTCTGCAGACAGGACAGCGGCCGGCAGGGTTACAGGTGTTTAAAAAAAAACCCACCTCCCCAATCCATACAAAATGTGTCACCCAGCATCTATGTACAGTGGTAGCACTCCCTCCCGCCCCAAACCCAGCCAGCTGGCCCCTCGGCAAAGCAGCGCTCCCCCTGGCTTTGGGGGAGGGAAACTGAGGCAGAGAGAGGGACAGAGCTGAGAATTGAACCCAGGAGTCCTGTCTCCCAGCCCCCCCTGCTCTAACCACCAGCCCCCACTCCCCTCCTAGAGTCAGAGAGAGAACCCAGGAGTCCTGGCTCCCAGGCCCCCACCCCTCAATAGCAGCATAGGGTAGAGTGACACTTAAAATATCTCACATCACCTCATTTGTGTGAGGTTGGGGCCAGCCCCCCGCCTGTGTCCATCGGCCGTCGCTCCATGGAGTCCCCGGGTATGACCCCCGGCAGCGTCAATGGGGCCAGCCCCCAAGCTGCTGGGAAGGGATTCGCAGTGGAGTCGGGGCGCGATGCACATTCACACTGGCTGCTCCCCGCTGTCTGGTACCAATGGCAGCATCTGTCCCCACTGCCCCTGGGAACTGCCCGCCCAGGGATGCTGCCTCCCGCCAGGGAGATGGATTAGTAATTAATGGCAGGTCACAGCCGTTTGCTCTCACCCAGCCAAGCCCCAAGGAGCCAGGGCAGGGCAGCGTCCTGGAACACCCGGGGGAAACTGAGTCACAGAGCTGGGGGAGTAACTCAGCTGAAATTTACAGACAGCGAGTCCTGACTCCCAGCTCTCCTGTTCTAACCACTAGACCCCACTCCCCTCCCAGAGCCGGGGGGAGAACCCAGGAGTCCTGGCTCCCAGCACTTTCCCCCAACACACAACTTAGGGGGCTGTGTGAGAGAGTACTCTGACAAAGGGGGTGCCGTGGGCAGCACTCCCACGCTGCCCAGGCCAATCATCACCCTTTGGAAGGGTGGCGAGTCCTTCCTCCAGATGCCAGCTTGGTATGGCCGAGCCATTCCTGGGGGCTCCCTCCTGCCCCCCATCTTCATGCACTGTCCATCGGGGCTGCTTTGGTATCGTACAAAAATAATCCTCTGGTTCAATCCATTTGCCGACCCCCCACAGCTCAAGGGCGGGGGGGTCATGGTCTCTTTGGGGGCGGAGGTGACCCCCGCATAACTTGTCCCCCCTGTAGTGTGCACCTAAATGCCTCTCCTGGGCCAAGTGGGGGGTGTCCGTCATCTGGACCCAGGAGAGGGGAACAGTCTGAACTGGAGCAGGGTGGGGGATAGATGTGGGGCGGGGGAGACACGGGGAGGCAGCAGCAGAATGTTTGGAGGGGGGGTGGGAAAGGGGGACGTGCTTCCCCCCAAAGACCACTCAAGTGAGGGAGACATGGGGCAGAAGCCCAGGTAGGAGGGGCAGAGAGAGGCTCTGGAGGGGCTCGGGGCCCAGGAGAGACCCCCCCACCCCACCCCCTAGCAGGCCTCACTCGACCAGCACTGACTTGGGCGGGTAGCCCGGCTCGCTGGGTTCCTTGCCGAGGGGCAGCAGGGCCGTGGGCTCCTGGCGAGGGCCCAGGGGCGGCCCGGCCTTGGGCAGACTGTACATGTAGACGGCCCCGATGACCAGCCCGGCCCCCAGGGCGAAGGGCGGGTGCAGGCGGAAGCCGAAGAGGTACATGGAGGCCACGGTGGAGGCCACGATGGAGAGCGAGGTGGCGAAGCCCTTGAGGATGTTGTCCGCGTACTTCACCACCACGGCCACCAGGAGGCCGCCGAAGGCCTGGTTGAGGATGACGCCCCACACCAGCGGGCTGTAGCCATGGAAGAAGCCCTGGGCAGCCACAGCCGCCCCCTCGGCCCAGCACATTCCCAGCAGCCCCAGCAGGGTCCCGAAGATGCCCAGCTGCACGTTGCGGAGCCACACGGAGGCCGAGCTGCCCTTCAAGATCTTCTCGAAGTAGACGCCGGCGAAGCCCGAGGAGAGGCAGGAGACCACCACGGCGACCAGGCCGACGGCGTAGCTCTGCTGGGCGGCACCCGGGGAGCTCCCCCCGCCCGCCTGGCCCTGCTCCACCTGGACGATGGCCACGCCGGCAAAGAGCAGCAGCAGGGACACCCACTGCAGGCGCGACAGGCTCTTGCGAAGCATCAGGACCGAGAAGACGGCCGTGGTCAGGATCTTCAGCTGGTAGGTGACCTGCAGGGTGGCGGGCAGGCAGGTCAGAGCGGCGGGAGGCCAGGCTGGCGTCCCCTCCTGACTGCCAGCCAACCCACAGATCCTCCCCCACCCCAGTATCCCCGGTCAGACCGACGGGCCCATCGAGCCCGGCATCAGGGCTGGGGTCCCACCTGGAAGGTGGCTGCCGGCAGGTTGGAGATGGCGACGTATTGGAGGTTGTTCTGCAGCGTGTAGATCAGCGAGGGCACCGCCAGCTTCAGCGTGTCCACGTACTGCACCACCACGGCGTCGTACAGGAACAGGGCAAACTGCCGCACGCTGCCTGCGGGCAGAGAGCGCCAGGGACGGCTCACCCGTCTGTCTGGCGCACCCCGGCGCCCGCCCGGCCCGGCCTGCCTAGCGCCCCCCAGCACCCGGTCCGGCCTGCCTAGCTCACCCTGGCGCCCGCCCGGCCTGGCCTGCCTAGCGCCCCCCAGCACCCGGTCCAGCCTGCCTAGCGCCCCCCAGCACCCGGTCCGGCCTGCCTAGCTCACCCCGGCCCCCGCCCGGCCCAGCCCGGCCTGCCTAGCGCCCCCCAGCACCCGGTCCGGCCTGCCTAGCTCACCCCGGCGCCTGCCAGGCCCGGCCCGCCTAGCCCCCCGCCCCAGTGCCCGCCCGGCCCGGCCTGCCTAGCGCCCCCCAGCACCCGGTCCGGCCTGCCTAGCTCACCCCGGCGCCCGCCCGGCCCGGCCTGCCTAGCTCACCCTGGCGCCCGCCCGGCCCGGCCTGCCTAGCGCCCCCCAGCACCCGGTCCAGCCTGCCTAGCGCCCCCCAGCACCCGGTCCAGCCTGCCTAGCTCACCCCGGCCCCCGCCCGGCCCGGCCCGGCCTGCCTAGCGCCCCCCAGCACCTGGTCCGGCCTGCCTAGCTCACCCCGGTGCCCGCCCGGCCCAGCCCGGCCCGCCTAGCCCCCCGCCCCAGCGCCCGCCCGGTCCGGCCTGCTTAGCTCACCCCGGCGCCCGCCCGGCCCGCCTAGCCCCCCGCCCCAGCGCCCGCCCGGTCCGGCCTGCTTAGCTCACCCCGGCGCCCGCCCGGCCCAGCCCGGCCCGCCTAGCCCCCCGCCCCAGCGCCCGCCCGGTCCAGCCTGCCTAGCTCACCCCGGCGCCCGCCAGGCCCGGCCCGCCTAGCCCCACACGGCCCAGCCCGCCTAGCCCCCCGCCCCAGTGCCCGCCCGGCCCCGACTGCCTAGCCTCGTGCAGCACCCGGCCTGGACTGACTAGCCCTGCATGGCGCCCGGCCCAGACTGAGTAGCCCCAGCCGGCCCAGACTGCCTAGCCCCCTGCAGCACCTGGTCCAGCTGGACCGCCTAGCTCCCCATGCAGCGCCCACCCAGCCCGGCCTGCCTAGCTCCCCCGCAGTGCCCAGTCTGGCCTGCCTAGCTCCCCGCAGCACCCACCCGGTCCGGCCTGCCTAGCCCCCCGCAGCGCCCAGCTCGGCCTGCCTAGCGCCCCCCCGCAGCGCCCGGCCCGGCCTGCCTAGCGACCCCCCGCAGCGCCCACCCAGCCCGGCCTGCCTAGCGCCCCCCCGCAGCGCCCGGCCCGGCCTGCCTAGCGACCCCCCGCAGCGCCCACCCAGCCTGGCCTGCCTAGCCCCCCGCAGCGCCCACCCAGCCCGGCCTGCCTAGCGACCCCCCGCAGCTCCCACCCAGCCCGGCCTGCCTAGCGACCCCCCGCAGCGCCCGGCCCGGCCTCCCTAGCTCCCCCCAGCCCGGACTGCCTAGCGCCTCCCAGCACCCAGCCCGGCCTGCCTAGCGCCTCCCAGCACCCAGCCCGGCCTGCCTAGCCCCCCACAGCGCCCGGTCCGGCCTGCCTAGCCCCCCGCAGCGCCCGGCCTGCCTAGCGGCCCCCCGCAGCACCCACCCAGCCCGGCCTGCCTAGCCCCCCGCAGCGCCCGGCTCGGCCTGCCTAGCGCCCCCCCGCAGCGCCCAGCCAGCCCGGCCTGCCTAGCGGCCCCCCGCAGCACCCACCCAGCCCGGCCTGCCTAGCCCCCCACAGCGCCCGGCCCGGCCTTCCTAGCCCCCCGCAGCGCCCGGCCCGGCCTGCCTAGCTCCCCCCAGCCCGGACTGCCTAGCGCCCCCCAGCACCCAGCCCGGCCTGCCTAGCCCCCCACAGCGCATGGTCCAGTCTGCCTAGCGACCCCGCAGTGCCCGGTCCGGCCTGCCTAGCCCCCCACAGCGCATGGTCCAGTCTGCCTAGCACCCCCCGCAGTGCCCGGCCCGGCCTGCTTAATCCTCCACAGTGCCCCCTACCCACCCCCGGTCCTACAGAGCCCCCCAGCACCTGGCCCTGAGTGTCTAGCCCCCCACAGCACACAGCCCGGATTGCCAGGACACAGCTTTACCGTGTGCCCGGCCCCCAGCCTGGCCCGCCAGGACACGACTTACCCGTCGGCCCGGCCCCCAGCCCGGCCTGCCAGGACACGACTTTACCGTGCACCCGGCCCCAAGTCCGGCCCGCCAGGAGACAGCTTTACCATCCACCCGCCCCCCAGGACACAGCTTTACCGTCCGCCCGGTCCCCAGCCCGGCCCGCCAGGAGACGGCTTACCCGTCGGCCCGGCCCCCAGCCCGGCCTGCCAGGACACGGCTTTACCGTGCACCCGGCCCCAAGTCCGGCCCGCCAGGAGACAGCTTTACCATCCACCCGCCCCCCAGGACACAGCTTTACCGTCCGCCCGGTCCCCAGCCCGGCCCGCCAGGAGACGGCTTACCCGTCCGCCCGGCCCCCAGCCCGGCCTGCCAGGACACGGCTTTACCGTGCACCCGGCCCCAAGTCCGGCCCGCCAGGAGACAGCTTTACCATCCACCCGCCCCCCAGGACACAGCTTTACCGTCCGCCCGGTCCCCAGCCCGGCCCGCCAGGAGACGGCTTACCCGTCCGCCCGGCCCCCAGCCCGGCCTGCCAGGACACGGCTTTACCGTGCACCCGGCCCCAAGTCCGGCCCGCCAGGAGACAGCTTTACCATCCACCCGCCCCCCAGGACACAGCTTTACCGTCCGCCCGGTCCCCAGCCCGGCCCGCCAGGAGACGGCTTACCCGTCCGCCCGGCCCCCAGCCCGGCCTGCCAGGACACGGCTTTACCGTGCACCCGGCCCCAAGTCCGGCCCGCCAGGAGACAGCTTTACCATCCACCCGCCCCCCAGGACACAGCTTTACCGTGTGCCCGGCCCCCAGCCCGGCCCGCCAGGACACGACTTACCCGTCGGCCCGGCCCCCAGCCCGGCCTGCCAGGACACGGCTTTACCGTGCACCCGGCCCCAAGTCCGGCCCGCCAGGAGACAGCTTTACCATCCACCCGCCCCCCAGGACACAGCTTTACCGTCCGCCCGGTCCCCAGCCCGGCCCGCCAGGAGACGGCTTACCCGTCCGCCCGGCCCGCCAGGGGAGAGTGCCCCCTGCCCAGCCCAGCCCAGCCCCCCTACCTTGTTTCTGGAGGAAGATGAGCAGCAGGCAGGTGGCTCCCTTGAGCAGCTCAGCCATCACCACAGCCGTGGTGGCGAAGAAGCGCTCCCCGGGCAGGGTTCGCACGTAGCGGATGCTCAGGATGAGGGAGGCGTTTTGGACCACTAGCACTGCCAGGCTGATGTACTTCAACCGACGGTTCCCTGGCGGGACAGGGACGGGTCAGACCCAGAGGCAGCCTGCCTGGCATCCCCCTTTCCCCATCAGACCCAGCCGCCTGGCACCCCCTTCCCTAAATCTGACCCCCAGTGGCCTTCCACACACACCCCTTCCCTGCAACGCTGCACCCAGCCAATTCCCCAATGCCAAAATCCTGTGATGCCCCCTTGCCCACTGATCTAATGCACATGCAAAAGGCAGGCTTCCCCCTCCCTGGCCCCACCTCTCAAGCAGGCTGCATTCAGGGGGCTCGCGGCGCTGAGATGCAGCCACCCCTGGGGCAGGGCGGCTGGGGAACAGCTGCACAGGGATGGCTCGCCCTCTCTCTCAGGTGGTTCAAAACTTCCTCAATCAGTTTATCCCTGTTTCTTCTTGTGCAGGGCTGGTCGCTTGGCATCAGCAGCTCTTCCCCCCGGGTGCTTCAGCCCCACCCCGGCAGCCTGCGTTTTCGGCTCAGCTAGACCAGCTCCTGCAGCCGCCCATGGCGAGATCAGCTCGCTGCTCCCCCAGTGGGCCCTCCTCTGCCCCCTCCTTTTTCCTCGCACATGGGTTGGGCAGAACAGAACACAGGGGTCTGGAGGAGGCCCTTGTCCCGATCTCGGCTGGAGACACCCTGGGGCCTTTCCCCACAGCTCAGGCATCCCAGTGCGCCCAGGCCTTTCTCCTCCTGTTCACAGTGGAGGAGCTCCCCACTCAGCAGCCAGAGACGTTATAATGAAACAAAAACCTCGGTTCTGCAATGGGGCTTTCTGCCCTGGGTCTGGCCAGCCCCTAACACCACGGAAATCTGCATGGCGTCGACCGCCATGGAAAGAATCAACGCCTAACGCTGGGGAAGTTTGATTGTAGACCCTACCATAATAGAAACTGTCAACAACTACCAAAAATGTATGCCCATCGGGGCAGGGGCCAAGCATCTCTTGGGAGCTGGGAGACAAGGATTTTTCTGGTCGGAGGCAGGACACCAGGTAGGCAGGCCCGTGAGCCGAGCTAAATGTTGCTTCTCAGCATGATCGATTGCCACTAATTTCAACTCATGAGTCCTGGATGAAAGACTGGCACCCAGACGGGCAGCACTTCAGGTGCTGGGGGGGTTCACATCAGCTGAAGGGAACTGCAGCTAAATTACTGGCTTCCTGCGGCACGCGGCTAAGCAAACACACACCTGTCCGGAGTGAAACCAGGAAATATGAAAAAAGGGTGGGGAATTTCCCTCCCTTGAGCGCATTCCAATCCAAGGAACAGTCAGGCCGGCCCAGAGCTACTGTAAGAGGGAAATCCGGCTGGCTACGCCGGGAACAACTCATGTGGCACAGAGACGCAGCTGCCACTGGGGAGGAGCAGAACAGCTCCACATAACGGTCCCTCCGAGTGGGGAGAAAAGCAGGAAATCCCACTCCCGCCCCATCTCTCTCTGCAGGGAGTTCCCCGTCCCCTCCTTGTGCAACCTGCCCCGCTCATCATGGGGGCCAGAGCTTTCCCTTGTACACCAGACACCCACCCTGGTGTATGTCCAACCCCACACGCTCCCCCTTCAGCAGCAGCAATTCCCTGGCCTTCCCTACTCCACCCCGCCCCACAGCCAGACCCCACTGCAGCCTCCCTCCCGTGCTGTCCCAGTGTCTAAACCTCCCAGGGCTCCTCTCCCCACTTTCCCCTGCATCCCCCCCTCCCTGCAGTGTCTGTCCCTCCCCGGACACTGCCCCCCCACCAACGCCCTGCCCCTGGCATCTCCCCCCTGCAGCACGAGCCCTTTTCCCACAACTCCCCCCCATCCTAACGCCTGGTTCCCCCCAGGGAACCCCAGGTGTCTGCCCCCCCACACCAGTGTCTGCACCCCCCACCACAGCTAGTGACCCAGCCCCAGGTGTCTGCCCCCCCACACCAGTGTCTGCACCCCCCACCCACAGCTAGTGACCCAGCCCCAGGTATCTACCCCCCCACACCAGTGTCTGCACCCCCCACCACAGCTAGTGACCCAGCCCCAGGTGTCTACCCCCCCACACCAGTGTCTGCACCCCCCACCACAGCTAGTGACCCAGCCCCAGGTGTCTGCCCCCCCACACCAGTGTCTGCACCCCCCACCACAGCTAGTGACCCAGCCCCAGGTGTCTGCCCCCTCACACCAGTGTCTGCACCCCCCACCACAGCTAGTGACCCAGCCCCAGGTATCTACCCCCCCACACCAGTGTCTGCACCCCCCACCACAGCTAGTGACCCAGCCCCAGGTGTCTGCCCCCCCGCACCAGTGTCTGCACCCCCCACCCACAGCTAGTGACCCAGCCCCAGGTGTCTACCCCCCCACACCAGTGTCTGCACCCCCCACCACAGCTAGTGACCCAGCCCCAGGTGTCTGCCCCCCCACACCAGTGTCTGCACCCCCCACCACAGCTAGTGACCCAGCCCCAGGTGTCTACCTCCCCACACCAGTGTCTGCACCTCCCACCACAGCTAGTGACCCAGCCCCAGGTGTCTGCCCCCCCACACCAGTGTCTGCGCCCCCCACCACAGCTAGTGACCCAGCCCCAGGTGTCTGCCCCCCCACACCAGTGTCTGCACCCCCCACCACAGCTAGTGACCCAGCCCCAGGTGTCTACCCCCCCACACCAGTGTCTGCACCCCCCACCACAGCTAGTGACCCAGCCCCAGGTGTCTGCCCCCCCACACCAGTGTCTGCACCCCCCACCACAGCTAGTGAGCCCCAGGTGTCTACCCCCCCACACCAGTGTCTGCACCCCCCACCACAGCTAGTGACCCAGCCCCAGGTATCTACCCCCCCACACCAGTGTCTGCACCCCCCACCACAGCTAGTGACCCAGCCCCAGGTATCTACCCCCCCACACCAGTGTCTGCACCCCCCACCACAGCTAGTGACCCAGTCCCAGGTGTCTGCCCCCCCACACCAGTGTCTGCACCCCCCACCCACAGCTAGTGACCCAGCCCCAGGTGTCTGCCCCCCCACACCAGTGTCTGCACCCCCCACCCACAGCTAGTGACCCAGCCCCTGGTGTCTGCCCCCCCACACCAGTGTCTGCACCCCCCACCACAGCTAGTGACCCAGCCCCAGGTGTCTGCCCCCCCACACCAGTGTCTGCACCCCCCACCACAGCTAGTGACCCAGCCCCAGGTGTCTGCCCCCCCACACCAGTGTCTGCACCCCCCACCACAGCTAGTGACCCAGCCCCAGGTGTCTGCCCCCCCACACCAGTGTCTGCACCCCCCACCCACAGCTAGTGACCCAGCCCCAGGTTTCTTCCCCCCCACACCAGTGTCTGCACCCCCCACCACAGCTAGTGACCCAGTCCCAGGTGTCTGCCCCCCCACACCAGTGTCTGCACCCCCCACCCACAGCTAGTGACCCAGCCCCAGGTGTCTGCCCCCCCCACACCAGTGTCTGCACCCCCCACCCACAGCTAGTGACCCAGCCCCAGGTGTCTGCCCCCCCACACCAGTGTCTGCACCCCCCACCACAGCTAGTGACCCAGCCCCAGGTGTCTGCCCCCCCACACCAGTGTCTGCACCCCCCACCACAGCTAGTGACCCAGCCCCAGGTGTCTGCCCCCCCACACCAGTGTCTGCACCCCCCACCACAGCTAGTGACCCAGCCCCAGGTGTCTGCCCCCCCACACCAGTGTCTGCACCCCCCACCACAGCTAGTGACCCAGCCCCAGGTGTCTGCCCCCCCACACCAGTGTCTGCACCCCCCACCACAGCTAGTGACCCAGCCCCAGGTGTCTGCCCCCCCACACCAGTGTCTGCACCCCCCACCCACAGCTAGTGACCCAGCCCCAGAGATCTACCCCCCCACACCAGTGTCTGCACCCCCCACCCACAGCTAGTGACCCAGCCCCAGGTGTCTGCCCCCCCACACCAGTGTCTGCACCCCCCACCCACAGCTAGTGACCCAGCCCCAGGTGTCTGCCCCCCCACACCAGTGTCTGCACCCCCCCCCCACAGCTAGTGACCCAGCCCCAGTGATCTACCCCCCCACACCAGTGTCTGCACCCCCCACCCACAGCTAGTGACCCAGCCCCAGGTGTCTGCCCCCCCACACCAGTGTCTGCACCCCCCACCCACAGCTAGTGACCCAGCCCCAGGTATCTACCCCCCCACACCAGTGTCTGCACCCCCCCACCCACAGCTAGTGACCCAGCCCCAGGTGTCTGCCCCCCCACACCAGTGTCTGCACCCCCCACCCACAGCTAGTGACCCAGCCCCAGGTGTCTGCCCCCCCACACCAGTGTCTGCACCCCCCACCCACAGCTAGTGACCCAGCCCCAGGTGTCTGCCCCCCCACACCAGTGTCTGCACCCCCCACCACAGCTAGTGACCCAGCCCCAGGTGTCTGCCCCCCCACACCAGTGTCTGCACCCCCCACCCACAGCTAGTGACCCAGCCCCAGGTATCTACCCCCCCACACCAGTGTCTGCACCCCCCACCACAGCTAGTGACCCAGCCCCAGGTGTCTGCCCCCCCACACCAGTGTCTGCACCCCCCACCACAGCTAGTGACCCAGCCCCAGGTGTCTGCCCCCCCACACCAGTGTCTGCACCCCCCACCCACAGCTAGTGACCCAGCCCCAGGCACCGCCCCCCCACACTCCCGCCACGGCGCCCCCCCGTCCTGCTGCTCCCTAACCCCGCCCCGGGCATCAGCCCCCCCGGCCCAGGCTCTCACCCCCCGCGGCCGGCTGCTCCCCGCCGCCTCCGGCCCCCCCAGCCGCTGCCATGGTGGCAACTGCCCGGCAACCCCCCAGACCCCGCCCCGCTGCCACTTCCGCATCCCAACTTCCGCTTCCGCCCCACGGCGAGAGGCAGCGCTAGAGCGTAGCCCGCATGGAAGGACCATAGAGAGCGGGGGGGGGAGCTGGCTAGAGCGTAGCCCGCGTGGAAGGACCATAGAGGGGGGGGGGGGGGCTGGCTAGAGCGTAGCCTGCGTGGAAGGACCACAGAGTGCGAGGGGGGCTGGCTAGAGCGGAGGCCACGTGGAAGGACCATAGAGAGCGGGGGGGCTAGCTAGAGCGTAGCCCGCGTGGAAGGACCATAGAGAGCGGGGGGGGTGCTGGCTAGAGCGGAGCCCGCATGGAAGGACCATAGAGAGCGGGGGGGGGTGGCTAGAGCAGAACCTGCGTGCAAGGACCATAGAGAGCGGGGGGGGGCTGGCTAGAGCGGAGCCCGAGTGGAAGGACCATAGAGAGCGGGGAGGGAGCTGGCTAGAGCGTAGCCCGCGTGGAAGGACCATAGAGAGCGGGGGGGGGGTGGAGCTGGCTAGAGCGGAGCACGAGTGGAAGGACCATAGAGAGCGGGGGGGGGCTGGCTAGAGCGGAGCCCGTGTGGAAGGACCACAGAGTGCGAGGGGGGCTGGCTAGAGCGGAGCCCACGTGGAAGGACCACAGAGATTGGGGGGGGCTGGCTAGAGCGGAGCCCACGTGGAAGGACCACAGAGATCGGGGGGGGGGGGGCTGGCTAGAGCGGAGCCCACGTGGAAGGACCACAGAGATCGGGGGGGGCTGGCTAGAGCGCAGCCCGGGTGGAAGGACCATAGAGAGCGGGGGGGAGCTGGCTAGAGCGGAGCCTGCGTGCAAGGACCATAGAGAGCGAGGGGGGGGCTGGCTAGAGTGTAGCCTGCGTGGAAGGACCATAGAGAGCGGAGGGCCTGGCTAGAGCGGAGCCCGCGTGCAAGGAGCATAGACAGCGGGGGGGAGTTGGCTAGAGCAGAGCCCACGTGGAAAAACCATAGAGAGCAGGGGGGGCTGGCTAGAGCGGAGCCCGCGTGCAAGGACCATAGAGAGCGGGGGGGCTGGCTAGAGCGGAGCCAACGTGGAAGGACCATAGAGAGCAGGGGGGGCTGGCTAGAGCGGAGCCCGCGTGCAAGGACCATAGAGAGCAGGGAGGGGCTGGCTAGAGCGTAGCCCGCATGGAAGGACCAAAGAGAGCGGGGAGGGAGCTGGCTAGAGGGGAGCCCGAGTGGAAGGACCATAGAGAGCGAGGGGGGCTGGCTAGACCTGAGCCCGCGTGGAAGGACCATAGAGAGCGGGGGGGGTGGAGCTGGCTAGAGCGGAGCCCGCGTGGAAGAATCATAGAGAGTGGGGGGGCGCTGGCTAGAGCGTAGCCTGCGTGGAAGGACCATAGAGAGCGGGGGGGGGCTGGCTAGAGCGGAGACCGCGTGGAAGGACCATAGAGAGCGAGGGCGGCTGGCTAGACTGGAGCCCGCGTGGAAGGATCATAGAGAGCGGGGGGGGCTGGCTAGAGCGTAGCCTGCGTGGAAGGATCATAGAGAGCGGGGGGGCTGGCTAGAGCGTAGCCTGCGTGGAAGGACCATAGAGAGCGGGGGGGCTGGCTAGACCAGAGCGCGTGTGGAAGGACCATAGAGACTCCTAGGTTCTCTCCTCGGCTCTGGGAGCGGAGTGGGGGCTGGTGGTTAGAACGGGGGGGGGCTGGGAGCCAGGACTCCTGGGTTCTTCCCCCGGCTCCCGGAGGGGACTAGGGGCTGGTGGTTAGAGCGGTGGGGGGCTGGGAGCCAGGACTCCTGGGTTCTCTCTCCCACTCTGGGCAGTGAGTGGGATCAGCTGGTTAGTGCGGGGGCGGGGCTGGGAGCCAGGACTCCTGGGTTCTCTCCCGGCTCTGGGAGGGGAGTGGGGGCTGGTGGGTTAGAGCAGGGGGGGCTGGGAGCCAGGACTCCTGGGCTCTCTCCCGGCTCTGGGAGGGGACTGGGGACTGGTGGGTTAGAGCAGGGGGGGTTGGGAGCCCGGACTCCTGGGTTCTCCTTGGCTCTGGGAGGGGAGTGGGGGCTGATGGTTAGAGCAGGGGGGGCTGGGAGCCAGGATTCCTGGGTTCTCTCCCTGGCTCTGGGAGGGGAGTGGCAGCTGGCAGGTTACAGTGTGGGAGCCTGGACTCCTGGTTTCCAGCCCCAGAGCACACACCCCCGTGACAGCAAACTGTCCCCTGAGCTCCCCTCCAGCCACCCAGCTCCTTGGGTCGGCTTCTCACGTGACACGTCTTAGCGGCTACGGGCAGCCAACATGCACTTCAGGGGAGCCCATGGAAGGGTAATTGCTTCTGGGCACCACAGGGTGCAAAAATGGCCAGCCATGTAGGCTACAGGGGACAGGCCCCATGTCCCATCCCCACCCTGGGGCTGGATGGGAGCCAGCATCCCCTAGAGGGGACCTGCCCCCTATCACATTCCCCACACCCTGACCTTTGAAGCCCCAGTGGGGAGTGGGAAGGGTGTGGCTGGGGTGGGGACATGAAACACTGGCAGGTGTTGGGGGGCGTGGTTGTTGGCACAGCTGGTGTGCACAGGGGAAGGGAGGTAAATGTAGGGCTGACGTAGGTGACACCTGCTAAGTGTGAGTCACTGCTGGATCCAGGAATGCTGGCTGGAGCTACACCTGTAGTGTGGGTGAGGGCCTGGGAGCCAGGACTCCTGGGTTCTCTCCCCAGCTCTGAGAGGGGAGTGGGGGGTTACAGCTGGGGCAGGGCTGGGAGCCAGAACTCCTGGGTTCCCACCTCCCCCTAGAGAGAGGAATCACCGACTCTACCAGGATTTCCTGGATAAAAATAAAACCTCTTTTATTTAAATAGATTTTTCTTCCTCTCAATCCTATACAGAATTGGTCTGAATCTCATGCTGGCACCGGGCTCCCTGCACTGGGGCCCGTTCAGCAGCTTAGATAAGACACCTCAGTCTCAGCCCAGCAAGCCACACCTTGGGGAGCATGGGAGGGGCTAGAAATGGGGGGGCTAGAGCCCTCCCACACCTCATAACCACCTCATGGGCTGGTTCTGATGGGAGCCCAGCTCACGGCAATACACAAGTATTTACACATACAGAGACATGTCTGATCCTTGAGAGGGACCAGAATCCAAACCTCTAGCGGGGGAGGAGGAAAACTGGGGGGAGGGACTGGGAATCAGGACTCCTGGGTTCTTTCCCCAGTTCTGAGAGGGGAGTTGCTCTAGTGGTTAGAAAGGGGAGGTGGGGAGGCTGGGAACTCCAAGTTCTAGACACCTGTAAAACCAGGTCAACTCTGATCTCAGCTGGCCACAGGCCCAGCTGCCTGAGGCTGAAGTGGTCCCCATGGGGGTGGGTCCCCATCTCGGCAGGGAAACGCAGGGTAAATCCAAGTCTTTCAGCAGCTGCTGTTGCCAGCGGTGCCCCTAGGGGGCGCTGGGTTCTGTGGCTCCTCCTCCGGTTGGAACTGGGGATCAGGCTGCAGCCAGGGGTGTTGGAGAAGCTGCTCCAGGGTGGGTCGATCTGAAGGCTCTGGGGACAGGCACCATTGGATCACATCCTGGCAGCCTGGGAGAATGAGCAAGGAGGTTAGCGAGAACCCAGGAGTCCTGGTCCCTCCCTGCTCTAACCACTAGACCCCACTCCCAAGCTGGGGAGAGAACCCAGGAGCCCTGGTACCCAGCCCCCACCAAACTGATCATTTTGAACGTCCAGAGAAATTTAAAAAAAAAAAGTGTGGAGGGAGTGTGAAAGAATGAAGAGATGTTGGGGTGCAGTACCCTGGAGGGCCAGCAGGGTCAGTGCTGGGTGTAGGGGGGGGCAGTAGCCCAGGGGGTCAGCGGTGGCCATGCTGGGCGTTGGGAGGCAGGAGGGGCCAGCTGGAGCCAGTGCTGGGCATAGGGGGGCCAGTGCGGGGCACAGGGGGGCAGTACCCCAGAGGACCGTGCAGGGCATAGAGGGGCAGGAGGGGGCTGTGCTGGGCATAGGGGGGCAGTACCCTGGGGGGCAAGCGGGGGCAGTGCTGGGCGTAGGGAGGCGCAGGAGGGGGCCAGTGGGGGCCATGCTGGGCATAGGGGGGCAGGAGGGGCCAGCGCTGGGCATAGGGGGGCAGGAGGGGGCCGTGCTGGGCATAGGGGGGCAGTACCCCAGAGGACCATGCTGGGCATAGGGGGGCAGGAGGGGGCCATGCTGGGCATAGGGGGGCAGTACCCCAGGGGGCTGTGCAGGGCTTGGAGAGGCGCCAGAGGGGGCCAGCTGTGGCAGGGCTGGGCATAGGGGTGCAGTACCCCAGGGGGCCAGCGGGGCGCGCTCACCCTCAGACAGGGGCTCCGGGAAGCGGAGCTGCGCAGCCAGGATCTCCTCATCGCGCTGGAAGGGGACGTCGCCGCAGGCCATGTCGTAGAGCAGGACCCCCAGGGACCAGACAGCGGCTGGCAGCACGTGGTATTGCTGCAGCCCCACCCACTCCGGGGGGCTGTACACACGGGTGCCTGGGGGGGGGCACAGGCGTTAGCGGTGCCGCCTCCCAGAGCCACGCTGAGAACCCAGGCGTCCAGGCTCCCAGCTGTACCCAACCCCCTCCCAGAGCCGGGCAGAGAACCCAGGCGTCCGGGCCCCTCACCGTCGAACTCCGTGTAGACCGTGTCCCGCAGGAGGGCGCCAGAGCCGAAGTCGATGAGCTGGAGGTGGCCGGTGCGCAGCTCCACCAGGATGTTCTCGTCCTTGATGTCCCGATGCGCCACCCCCCGGGCGTGGCAGTGCCCCACGGCCTCCAGCACCTGGCGGAAGAAACGTCGGCACTGCCCCTCGGCCAGGGGCCCCCGCTCCGTCACGTAGTCGAAGAGATCCTGGCAGGGCTCAGGCCGCTCCAGCACCAGGAGGAACCCCTCGGGGGTCTCGTACCAGTCCAGCAGGCGGATCACGCCCCGGTGCCCACCCCTGGCACATACCCGCTTCATCAGCATCACCTCCTGGGGCACTCGGAGGCCGCTGGGCTGTGGGGAGAGAGAACGCAGGACACTGAGGCTGGGACTTATGCTGCAGAGCTGGGGCGAGAATCCAGGAGTCCTGGCTCCCAGCCCCCCCCGCTCTAATCCCCCCCCAGAGCTGGGGGAGAACCCAGGAGTCCTGGCTCCCAGCCCCCTCTCTGCTCTAATCACCCCCCAGAGCCAGGAGAGAACCCAGGAGTCCTGGCTCCCAGCCCCCTCTCTGCTCTAATCCCCCACCAGAACCGGGGGAGAAGCCAGGAGTCCTGGCTCCCAGCCCCCCACCCCTGACCCACCAGCCCCCACTCCCCTCCCAGAACTGGGGGAGAAGCCAGGAGTCCTGGCTCCCAGCCCCCCTGCTCTAATCACCCCCCAGAGCCGGGGGGAGAACCCAGGAGTCCTGGCTCCCAGCCCCCTCCCAGATCAAGGAGAGAACCCAGGAGTCCTGGCAGTGGGTGCTGGGGGGTGCCGTGCTGCAGGGGGTAGTAGAGGTTGCAGCGATTTCTATGCTAAAGCACCTTCAGGCCACAGACCCACCCCCTTTGTTTCGAAAAGCAGGAGACGGGGTTAATTTGCATAAAGCTTGTCCCTCATTAGCCGCCCAGGTTTGCAGTGGGGACGCAGACTCGTCGTGTGTCCTCTTTGCAAAGCGGAAGCAATCAAGCGGCGAGAGCATCCTGAGCTAACGAGCAGAGACTAGGGATTAGCTGCCCCCCCCCCAATCATTGCTTCACACCCCTCCCCACCACACGAGACCTACCAGCTTGGACCAGTGCACGACTTTGTTCTTCGCGATGTGTTTGATGGCAACCTGCAGAGAGAGAGAGATCAGGCCCCACTCCCTGCCCCCCAGCCAGCCAGTCCCACCCTCGGGCCGGGTGGGAGCCAGCGCCCCCTAGAGGGGACAGGCCCCTGCCCCACTCCCTGACCCCCAGCCAGCCAGTCCCACCCTCGGGCCGGGTGGGAGCCGGCGCCCCCTAGAGGGGACAGGCCCCTGCCCCACTCCCTGCCCCCCAGCCAGCCAGTCCTGCCCTCAGGTCGGGTGGGAGCCGGCGCCCCCTAGAGGGGACAGGCCCCTGCCCCAATCCCTGCCCCCCAGCCAGCCAGTCCCACCCTCGGGCCGGGTGGGAACCAGCGCCCCCTAGAGGGGACAGGCCCCTGCCCCACTCCCTGCCCCCCAGCCAGCCAGTCCCGCCCTGGGGCCGGGTGGGAACCAGCGCCCCCTAGAGGGGACAGGCCCCTGCCCCACTCCCTGCCCCCCAGCCAGCCAGTCCCACCCTCAGGCCGGGTGGGAGCCGGCGCCCCCTAGAGGGGACAGGCCCCTGCCCCACTCCCTGCCCCCCAGCCAGCCAGTCCCACCCTCGGGCCGGGTGGGAGCCGGCGCCCCCTAGAGGGGACAGGCCCCTGCCCCACTCCCTGCCCCCCAGCCAGCCAGTCCCGCCCTGGGACCGGGTGGGAACCAGCGCCCCCTAGAGGGGACAGGCCCCTGCCCCACTCCCTGCCCCCCAGCCAGCCAGTCCCGCCCTGGGGCCGGGTGGGAGCCGGCGCCCCCTAGAGGGGACAGGCCCCAGCCCCATTCATCCCCCCCCCCCAGGGCCAGACAGTTTTCTCACCTGCAATCCATCAGCCAGCCGGTGACCAGCATAGACCGTCCCGAAGCCACCCTTGCCCAGGAGCCGCCCGAGCTGATACACAGTGTCGAAGGCGTCTTTGTCCTTCCCTGTGGCAGGGCAGAGTGTTACTGTAATGGAAAATAGAACCCAGGAGTCCAGGCTCCCAGCCCCCTGCTCTAACCACTAGACCTCTCTCCCCTCCCAGAGCCAGGGAGAGAACCCAGGCGTCCAGGCTCCCAGCCCCCTGCTCCCAGACCCCTCTCCCCTCCCAGAGCCAGGGAGAGAACCCAGGCGTCCGGCTCCCAGGCCCCCCCTGCTCTAACCAATAGGCCCCACTCCTCTCCCAGAGCCAGGGAGAGAACCCAGGAGTCCAGGCTCCCAGCCCCCTGCTCTAACCAATAGGCCCCACTCCTCTCCCAGAGCCAGGGAGAGAACCCAGGCGTCCGGCTCCCAGGCCCCCCCTGCTCTAACCAATAGGCCCCACTCCTCTCCCAGAGCCAGGGAGAGAACCCAGGAGTCCAGGCTCCCAGCCCCCTGCTCTAACCAATAGGCCCCACTCCTCTCCCAGAGCCAGGGAGAAAACCCAGGCGTCCGGCTCCCAGGCCCCCCCTGCTCTAACCAATAGGCCCCACTCCTCTCCCAGAGCCAGGGAGAAAACCCAGGCGTCCGGCTCCCAGGCCCCCCCTGCTCTAACCAATAGGCCCCACTACTCTCCCAGAGCCGGGTGTCCCCCGCCCCGACCCGAGGACTTGCCCCCGCCAGGAATGAAGTGGGAGACGCGGGCAGGGGCAGTTCTGCAGAGGGGGAGCCTGGCGTGTTGGGCAATTATACGGGGAGAGGAGCCCCCCCGGAGCCCAAGGGGGTGGTGACTGTGGAAGACAGACACAGACAGCGAGAGTGAAAGTGACCCGAGAGAAATGGGCAGTGGGGAGCGGTCAGGGGCAGTGTCTCACCTCCCAGCAGTGGGGCAGGAGCCGGGGCGTGGGAGAGGGGAGGGGCGGTGGGGAAGGGTCCATGGGCAGTCGGGCAGCAGGGGGCAGTAGGGAGATGCCATGGTGCAGGAGGGGCAGTGGGGCAGGAGCCGTGGGGCTGCAGGAGGGGAGAGAAGGGGGCAGTGGGGCAGGGGCCATGGACAGCGGGGCAGAAAGGGGCAGTGGGGAGAGGCCGTGGTGCAGGAGGGGCAGTAGGGCAGGGGCCGTGGGGCTGCAGGAGGGGAGAGAAGGGGGCAGTGGGGCAGGGGCCATGGACAGTGGGGCAGAAAGGGGCAGTGGGGAGAGGCCGTGGTGCAAGAGGGGCAGTGGGGCAGGAGCCGTGGGGCTGCAGGAGGGGAGAGAAGGGGGCAGTGGGGCAGGGGCCATGGACAGTGGGGCAGAAAGGGGCAGTGGGGAGAGGCCGTGGTGCAAGAGGGGCAGTGGGGCAGGAGCCGTGGGGCTGCAGGAGGGGAGAGAAGGGGGCAGTGGGGCAGGGGCCATGGACAGTGGGGCAGAAAGGGGCAGTGGGGAGAGGCCGTGGTGCAGGCGGGGCAGGGGCAGGGGCAGGGGCAGGGGCCGGGTCTCACCTCCGGGGCCGCAGCGCCCCTCCCCGCCCGCGGGCCGCATCCCCGCCTGACCCCGCAGCGCCCCGAGCTCAGCCCGGGACCGACTCGCGCCGCGCCGCGCGGCTCCCTCGCTACAACCCAGGCGCCAGCCAATCAGCGGCGGGCTCGTTTGCATGGCCCCGCCCCCGGGATGCAGCGCGGGCGGGGGAGGGGAACTTGAGGTGATTTTCCAGGAATCGGGGCGCAGGTGTGGGGGTGACCGCGGGGGCCCGGGCGGAAGCGGCGCCGCAGCGTTTGCTGGGAACTCGGTCAGCGCAAACCAGCCGCCGCGGCGCCACGCACGTCCCTCACCCTCAGCGAGAGGTGGCTGCGCCTCCAGAACAGCTAGGGCGGGCAGAGAACCCAGGCGTCCGAGTGCCCAGCAATGCTCCCTCCCTCCGTTCCAGCCACTGGACCCCTTCCCGAACCCGGCAGGGAACCCAGGTGTCCAGGCACCCAGCACCCCCGCAACCACCAGACCCCTCCCTGAGCTGGGCAGGGAACCGAGGTGTCCGGGCACTCAGCACCCCCCCCCCCAACCACCAGACCCCTCCCTGAGCTGGGCAGGGAACCCAGGTATCCGGACACCCAGCACCCCCCCCAACTACCAGACCCCTCCCTGAGCTGGGCAGGGAACCCAGGTGTCCGGGCACCCAGCACCCCCCCCAACTACCAGACCCCTCCCTGAGCTGGGCAGGGAACCCAGGTATCCGGACACCCAGCACCCCCCCCAACTACCAGACCCCTCCCTGAGCTGGGGAGGGAACCCAGGTGTCCGGGCACCCAGCACCCCTCCCCACCCCCGCCAACCACCAGACCCCTCCCTGAGCTGGGCAGGGAACCCAGGTGTCCGGGCACCCAGCACCCCCCCCAACCACCAGACCCCTCCCTGAGCTGGGCAGGGAACCCAGGTGTCCGGGCACCCAGCACCCCCCCCCAACCACCAGACCCCTCCCTGAGCTGGGCAGGGAACCCAGGTGTCCGGGCACCCAGCACACACCCCCCCCCGCCAACCACCAGACCCCTCCCTGAGCTGGGGAGAGAACCCAGGCGTCCAGGCTGCAAGGGGACAGTGTTAGTCCTTCCAGTGTCCAGCCCCGACCCCCAGCAGCGTTTGCAGGGGGCTCCCAGGACGACCCCGACCCCCAGGTTCCGCGGGGCCAGAGCTCGGCCCTGCGCTGGGGAACTGAAAGGCAGCGCCGAGCCGGCGGAACCACCGCCCACTGGGCTGGACGGGGGAGGGGCCTCCCCAGGGGCAGGGGCGGAATGAGCAGCTCCGTCGTCATCTGCCCGGTGCCCCCCCCAGCCCTGCTGGTGCCCCTCACTCCCGACCTGCAGCACCCCCTCCGGCCCTGCCCCCCAGGCCTACCGGTGCCCCTCACTCCCGACCTGCAGCCCCCCCTCCGGCCCTGCCGGTGCCCCTCACTCCCGACCTGCAGCACCCCCTCCGGCCCTGCCCCCCAGCCCTGCCGGTGCCCCTCACTCCCGACCTGCAGCACCCCCTCCGGCCCTGCCCCCCAGCCCTGCTGGTGCCCCTCACTCCCGACCTGCAGCACCCCCTCCGGCCCTGCCCCCCAGCCCTGCCGGTGCCCCTCACTCCCGACCTGCAGCCCCCCCTCCGGCCCTGCCGGTGCCCCTCACTCCCGACCTGCAGCACCCCCTCCGGCCCTGCCCCCCAGCCCTGCCGGTGCCCCTCACTCCCGACCTGCAGCCCCCCCTCCGGCCCTGCCGGTGCCCCTCACTCCCGACCTGCAGCACCCCCTCCGGCCCTGCCCCCCAGCCCTGCTGGTGCCCCTCACTCCCGACCTGCAGCACCCCTTCCGGCCCTGCCCCCCAGCCCTGCCGGTGCCCCTCACTCCCGACCTGCAGCACCCCCTCCGGCCCTGCCGGTGCCCCTCACTCCCGACCTGCAGCACCCCCTCCGGCCCTGCCCCCCAGCCCTGCCGGTGCCCCTCACCCCCGACCTGCAGCACCCCTTCCGGCCCTGCCCCCCAGCCCTGCCGGTGCCCCTCACTCCCGACCTGCAGCACCCCCTCCGGCCCTGCCGGTGCCCCTCACTCCCGACCTGCAGCACCCCCTCCGGCCCTGCCCCCCAGCCCTGCCGGTGCCCCTCACTCCCGACCTGCAGCACCCCCTCCGGCCCTGCCGGTGCCCCTCACTCCCGACCTGCAGCCCCCTGGTGGCTGGAGTGCAGGTGGGGTGGGAAGGTTGGGAGCCCGGACGCCTGGGTTCTCTCCTGACTCTGGGAGGGAATGTGGCAGGGCCTTTGGGTCACTGGGCTCGCCCTAGACCCTAGGGGTGGACAGGGAAGGGGGGTTACACACCCCTGCAGGGCCCCAGCTGCCCTAAGGCAAGGAGACCCCCCCCCCACCGCTGGAGACCCTGGAGCAGGGACCCCCAAACACCCTTCCTGGGCTGTCCCTGGAGGCAGGAACGGGCTCCCCGTTCACAGCAAACCCCCCCCCCAAAAAAAATCTTAGGTGGCGTTTGTGTGGGTCCTACCAAAACCGCCCCCAGGGATAGATACCGTCGGGTACCTGGGGGGGAGCTTGGCAGAGAACAGAGCAAAGGGAGAGACCTGGGCTCGGGGGGGGGGGAGATGAAGGGTCACACCTGGGTCCCCCCCCCCTAGGGCATGGCGGAGGGGGAGCTTCAGTGTTTGGATCTAACCCCCATGTCAGCCCCACCTCAGCCCTTTTCAGACCCCGCTCCCCTCCCAGAGCCGGGGAGAGAACCCAGGAGTCCGGGCTCCCAGCCCCCCCTGCTCTAACCCACCAGCCCCCACTCCCCTCCCAGAGCCGGGAGAGAACCCAGGAGTCCGAGTTCCCAGCCCCCCCCCCAACCCCCACTCCTCTCCCAGAGCCGGGGAGAGAACCCAGGAGTCCGGGCTCCCAGCCCCCCCTGCTCTAACCCGCCAGCCCCCACTCCCCTCCCAAGACAGAGAGAGAACCCAGGAGTCCGGACTCCCAGCCCCCCCTGCTCTAACCCGCCAGCCCCCACTCCCCTCCCAAGACAGAGAGAGAACCCAGGAGTCTGGACTCCCAGCCCCCCCTGCTCTAACCCGCCAGCCCCCACTCCCCTCCCAAGACAGAGAGAGAACCCAGGAGTCCGGACTCCCAGCCCCCCCTGCTCTAACCCGCCAGCCCCCACTCCCCTCCCAAGACAGAGAGAGAACCCAAGAGTCCGGGCTCCCAGCCCCCCCTGCTCTAACCCGCCAGCCCCCACTCCCCTCCCAAGACAGAGAGAGAACCCAGGAGTCCGGACTCCCAGCCCCCCCTGCTCTAACCCACCAGCCCCCACTCCCCTCCCAGAGCCGGGGAGAATCCAGGAGTCCGAGTTCCCAGCCCCCCCCAACCCCCACTCCTCTCCAAGAGCCGGGGAGAGAACCCAGGAGTCCGGGCTCCCAGCCCCCCCTGCTCTAACCCGCCAGCCCCCACTCCTCTCCCAGAGCCAGGAGAGAACCCAGGTGTCCTGGCCCCCAGCCCCTCTGCTCTAACCACCAGACCCCACTCCCCTCCCAGAGCCGGGAGAGAACCCAGGTGTCCTGGCTCTCAGCCTCCCAACTCTAACCCACCAGCCCCCACTCCCCTCCCAGAGCCGGGGAGAACCCAGGAGTCCGGGTTCCCAGCCCCGCCCCCGTAATCTATCAGCCTCCCCTCCCCCCAGTGAAGAAAATCCAGTGCGAAATGGAAAACAATCGATTCAATTTCTTTAAGTTGGAAGCTGTTTTGGGGGGGCCGGGACCGTCTCTCGCTGTGTCTGTGCCCCAGGCGCCGATCCCATGTGGTGTTGAGGGCAGCACGTGCGCTGGGGGGGTCTCACTCCTGGGCAGGACCTGGCTGGTCGGGACCCCCATCTCAGGCAGTGGGGTCAGAGCAGTGCCCAGCCCAGTGACCCCCCCCCCCCATAGCAGCTCTGGGGCAGCACAACAGAGGGCCTTATCCTGTGTCTTGGGCCCCCGAGTCCAGAGGGCCCCCCGCTAGCAGCCCCTGTTTTTATCAGACCCTGGCGTGGGGTGTCACTTGGGGGGGAGGGGGGGGGATTAACCAGCAGCTCCCATGCCCCGGGGGCCTTTTATTCCCAACCCCCGCCCCCCCGCACCTGGCCAGATGGGGCAGAGCAGCCAGTGCCCACACTTTGGGGGGGACAGGTGGATGCTGCTCAGGGGGTATCACTGGATGGACCTGTGGTAGGGGGGGCAGGAACCCCCCAGCAGGGCCGGGGGGGGGGGTCTTTTCACAGTTGGCCAATCCGGCTCTAGGGCCTGGGCAGCCCAGAGGGGTCACTCACGAGGGGCACCAGCCCCCCACCTACCCCCCCCGGGCCTGTAGCTCCCAAAGGGAGGGTGCAGACTGGGATGTTCCTCACAGGTGTGCGGCTGGGGAGCTGCCGGGGGGGTCAGGGGCAGGACTCTAAGGGAAGATTGGCGGGTGTATGGGGGGGCCAAGGTGTGCTCCCCCTTTTCAATACATCCTAGCAGGCCCCAGCTGGACTCTCTCAGCCGCCGCCCCCAGGGGGTCCCAGCTCGAAGGGGCGGCTGCTGCGACCCCCAATCCCAGCGGGAGGGGAGGGAGGCCCCTGACTGCCGCCCCCTTCGCAGACCCCCCCAAATCCAGCCTGAGAGCGGCTCCATCTCGGCGTCCACCCCCCCGACCCACAGCGCTGGAGACGGTTGGCCTGCAGCAAAGGACGGTGGGTATTTTCCCAGGCTCCTTCGCTCCTGTCCAGCGCCGCTGGGGGTCCGGCAGCGCCTCCAGCTGGCGGCAGAAGGGATGACGCCGCACGCGGCCGCTTGGGTTTCCTCCCCAGGTTCTTGGTCTCTGTTTCCGTCCAGCCATGACCGCTGAGGGGCCTGGGGGCGCAGGGGGGCCGGGGGGCTGACAGTCGCCCTTCATTATCAGCTCTTGTCGGCGGGGCTGTCTCTGTGCAGGGACCCCTTCATGCTCTCCAGGTATTCCTGCTGCGAGACCGCCAGCACCGACGCCAGGATCTCGTCCTCGTCCCAGTCGGTCAGACCTGCCGGGGGGGGCCGGGTTAGGGGGCAGAGCACCCCGCCCCCCGGCAGCCCCCTCTGCTCTGCTCTGCAGCCAGCCCAGAGCTCCCACCTCCTCTCTGCCCAGCCCTCCATTCCCCCCGCGCCCCCCAGCCCCCTCTGCTCTGCAGCCAGCCCAGAGCTCCCACCTCCTCTCTGCCCAGCCCTCCCTTCCCCACATGCCCCCCCACGGCCCCCCCTGCTCCGCAGCCAGCCCAGAGCTCCCACCTCCTCTCTGCCCAGCCCTCCCTTCCCCACATGCCCCCCCACGGCCCCCCCTGCTCCGCAGCCAGCCCAGAGCTCCCACCTCCTCTCTGCCCAGCCCCCCCCGGCCCCCTCTGCTCTGCAGCCAGCCCAGAGCTGCTCCCTGCTCTCTACCCAGCCCTCCCTTCCCCCCTGCAGCCCCCTCATATCGCACCTGCCCAGCGCCAACTCCTCCCAGCCCCTCTGCAAATTGGGGGCAGGGCTATTGGCTTTGGGGGTGTGGCCTCATTCAGAGCCCTCCTATTTGCCATCTGCAAAGGATTCCTGGGTTCTCTCCCCAGCTCTGGGAGGGGAGTGGGGGCTGGTGGTTAGAGCAGGGGGGCTGGGAGCCAGGACTCCTGGGTTCTCTCCCCAGCTCTGGGAGGGCTGGTGGTTAGAGCACGGAGGTGACACTCACCAAACGCAGTAGGTGACATCTGCTGCATGATGGCCCGGCACTCCAGGGCAGGGTACAAAGACACTAAGGGTGGGGTCGCTCGGCCGCCTCCTGCTGATAACTGACTGCTTGTGCCTGGGGACGCAGAGATGGGGGGAGGGGTGCTAAACAGGCTGAATGTATATTCATTGGCCCTCAAATGCAGCCACCTCTGGGGCGGGGTGGCTGGGGAACAACCCCACATAACACTGCAGTGCAATGGCTTGCCTCATGTTGAGATGCATCCAGCTCTGGGGTGGGGTGGATGGGACCAGCCACACAGAACACCACCTGGGGACTGGGACCCAAGATGATCCAGCTTTGGGGCAGGGGGAAAACAGCCACACAGAACACCACATAGGGACCCGGCACCGAGATGCATCCAGCTCTGGGATGGAGCGGGGCGGGTGGGAAACAGCCACACAGAACACCACATGGGGACCCGGCGCCGACATGTAGCCACCTCTGGGATGGGGGGGAAAGGCCGCACTGGGGCAGATCCCGGATCACCCCCCCGAGCTGCTGGGTAAGAGGGCAGAGAACCCAGGCGGCCCCCGCGGCACTGACCTGGCGCGCAGGGCGAGGGCGGCTTGGGCAGCGCCAGGGTGGCGGCGGTGCCCGGGGAGGGCGGTTTCAGGGCGGTGATCTCGCCGTGCAGGTCGGGGTGCTCGGGGGACGGGGCTGAGCTGCGCTGCCGCGGGGAGCGGCTGCTCCAGTCCTCCAGCCCGCTGGTCGCCGCCGCCGTGGCCGAGCTGCAGGTGGCGCTGGCTTTCCGGGGCTGGGGGGTTGCAAGAGATGAGCAGTGAAGAGCCCGCCCCCCCCGGGGCCCGTTCCCCGCCCCCCACTACCCGGGCAATCCCCCCTCCCCCCCCGGGTCCAATTCCCCGCCCCCCATCTGGCTAATCCCTCCGCCCCCCCCGGGTCCCGTTCCCCGACCTCCACTGGGCCGATCCCCGGCCTCGTGTCACGTCCCCCACCCCCCTGAGTGAGCCAGCCAGTCCCCAGAGGGGCGGGGGGGGGGGCTCACCTGTCGGGCTTGTTTCTCCTGGTCCCGCAGCCACTGCAGGTAGGACTCTCGGGCCACCTGCTCCTCGATGGCCTCGTTCGTGGCCTCCCAGTCGGTCGCTCGCTTCTTGTCCTCCAGCATCTGCTGCTCGATCCACGACTCCTCTGATGTCTTGATGGCGCTTTTCATCAGCGACTGCTCCGCGTACTGCCGGGGAGGGGGCGGGGTCAGGGCGCCCCGCCCACAGAGTGCCCCGCCCGGTGTCCGACACCGGCCTCCCGCCCCGCCCCTCACACGCCCAGCCCCGCCCGGTGTCCGACACCGGCCTCCCGCCCCGCCCCTCACGCGCCCAGCCCCGCCCGGTGTCCGACACCGGCCTCCCAGCCCGCCCCCCACACACCCAGCCCCGCCCGGTGTCCGACACCGGCCTCCCGGCCCGCCCCTCACGTGCCCAGCCCTGTCCCAGCCCCGCCCGGTGTCCAACACCGGCCTCCCGCCCCGCCCCTCACGTGCCCAGCCCCGCCCGGTGTCCGACACCGGCCTCCCAGCCCGCCCCCCACACACCCAGCCCCGCCCGGTGTCCGACACCGGCCTCCCGGCCCGCCCCCCACACACCCAGCCCCGCCCGGTGTCCGACACCGGCCTCCCGGCCCGCCCCCCACACCCAGCCCCGCCCGGTGTCCGACACCGGCCTCCCGGCCCGCCCCTCACGCGCCCAGCCCCGCCCCAGCCCCGCCCGGTGTCCGATACCGGCCTCCCGCCCCGCCCCTCACGCGCCCAGCCCCGCCCGGTGTCCGACACCGGCCTCCCGCCCCACCCCTCACGCGCCCAGCCCTGTCCCAGCCCCGCCCGGTGTCCGATACCGGCCTCCCGCCCCGCCCCTCACGCGCCCAGCCCTGTCCCAGCCCCGCCCGGTGTCCGACACCGGCCTCCCGCCCCGCCCCTCACGCGCCCAGCCCCGCACGGTGTCCGACACCGGCCTCCCGCCCCGCCCCTCACGCGCCCAGCCCCGCCCGGTGTCCGACACCGGCCTCCCGCCCCGCCCCTCACGCGCCCAGCCCCGCCCGGTGTCCGACACCGGCCTCCCGCCCCGCCCCTCACGCGCCCAGCCCTGTCCCAGCCCCACCCGGTGTCAGACACCGGCCTCCCGCCCTGCCCCTCACGCGCCCAGCCCCGCCCCATGGCCCTGCCCCCAGCGCCACCCATCACACATCTAGCCCTGTCTCAGCCCTGCCCCTCACACGCCCAGCCCTGCCCCCAGCTGCATACGCCCTCACCTGGCCCATGGCCCTGCCCCCAGCCCCGCCCCTCACACGCCCAGCCCTGTCCCCAGCTGCAACATGCCCCCACACGTGGCCCTGCCCCCAGCCCCGCCCCCAGCTGCAACACGCCCCCAACTGGCCCATGGCCCTGCCCCCAGCCCAACCCACTCACCCCTGGCTTGAAGGAAGGCAGCCCCAGCCCCACACCGATGGTGGCCTTGTTGGGGTTCACCACAGAGTTGTAGTGGATGTTGCGGTGGTAGGAGACCCGGATGGGCTCGTCCTCGTTCTGCTGGATGCCGTGGAAGGTGTTGATGGGCTCTGCGAGAGGGGCACAGCCTAGTTAGCAGGGAGAACCCAGGAGTCCGGGCTCCCACCCCACCCCAAGCTAGGGAGGGAACCCAGGAGTCCGGGCTCCCAGCGCCCCCCCCCCAAGCTAGGGAGGGAACCCAGGAGTCTGGGCTCCCAGCGCCCCCCTCCCCCCGAGCTAGGGAGAGAAACCAGGAGTCTGGGCTCCCAGCGCCCCCCCCCCCCACAAGCTAGGGAGGGAACCCAGGAGTCCGGGCTCCCCGCCCCCCCCCGAGCTAGGGAGAGAACCCAGGCGTCCGGGCTCCCAGCCCCCCCCCCCCCCCGAGCTAGGGAAGAGAACCCAGGAGTCCGGGCTCCCAGCGCCCCCCCCCCCCCGAGCTAGGGAGAGAACCCAGGCGTCCGGGCTCCCAGCGCCCCCCCCCCCCGGGCTAGGGGGGAGAACCCAGGAGTCCAGGCTCCCAGCCCCCACCCGAGTTAGGGAGAGAACCCAAGCGTCCATGCTCCCAGCCCCCCCCTCCCCCCCCCGAGCTAGGGAAGAGAACCCAGGAGTCCGGGCTCCCAGCGCCCCCCCCCCCCCCGAGCTAGGGAGAGAACCCAGGCGTCCGGGCTCCCAGCCCCCCCCCCCCCCCCCCCCGGGCTAGAGAGAGAACCCAGGCGTCCAGGCTCCCAGCCCCCCCCGAGCTAGGGAGAGAACCCAGGCGTCCGGGCTCCCAGCCCCCCCCCCCGGGCTAGGGAGAGAACCCAGGAGTCCAGACTCCCAGCCCTCCCCGAGCTAGGGAGAGAACCCAGGCGTCCGGGCTCCCAGCCCCCACCCCGAGCTAGGGAGAGAACCCAGGCGACTAGGCTAATGGGACGAGCCAGGATGTCCCATCGACGGCCTGGGAGAACAAGCGAATCCCCGGGGAAGAATCCGGCTCCGGGGGGGTGTGTGAATTGTGTCCCATTTCCCCCCACAAGCCCGAGTCAGCCCGGTCAGGCCCACCGGGGGGGTTCTGCGCTGTGTGGACCCGGCCTCTGTTCCTTTGGTGCTGGGATTTCGGTGAGCAGCCGGCGCCGGATCTCACGGGGGGGGGGATGGGGGGCTCCTCGTGACCCTGCCAGGCGAAGCCGGGGCCCCCGCTACCTGTGCCGTACTGGTACACCTCCACAGGCCGGTTGTACATCTCCGCCATGGCCTGCATCTCAATGTGGTTGCCGTGGCAATTGTTTTTCCGCTTCCGGTTGATGTAGGTGGTGAAATCTTCAGTCACGTAGTTGGAGAAATAATCGGCGTTTTTCATCTGTGGGGGGCGGCCCCGGGGCCCAGAGAGAGACTGTGATACGGGGCAGGGACTGGCTGGCTGGGGGGGCAGGGAATGGGGCAGGGGCCTGTCCCCTCTGGGGGGCATCGGCTCCCACCCGGCCCCAGGGCGGAACTGGCTGGCTGGGGGGGCAGGGAATGGGGCAGGGGCCTGTCCCCTCTAGGGGGGCGCTAGCTCCCATCTCGCCCCAGGGCAGGGACTGGCTGGCTCAGGGGGGCAGGGAATGGGGCAGGGGCCTGTCCCCTCTAGGGGGGCGCTAGCATCCATCCAGCCCAGGGCAGGACTGGCTGACGCAGGGGGGCGGGGAATGGGACATGGGGTCCGTGGGGCCTGCTGCAGGGGAAGACGCTAAGGTGGCCACCCTGGGGATCCCCTGAGCTGTCCCCCCCTGCCCCCGCTCACCAGGTAGTCCATACAGTGCTTCCGGACCACTTCATGCATGTCCTGGTCTCCATAGACCTGGTCAGCTGGAAGAGAGGAGAGGGGTGTCGGGAGACAGAACAGGTGATGCAGAGACACGAGGGGGCTGGGGGGGACATCGCACGAACGGCCACAGTGGGGCAGACCCAGGGCCCATCCAGCCCGTGTCCTGCCTGGTGTCAGGCACTTCGGAGGGAATGAACCAAACAGGGCAATTACCGAGTGATCCATCCTCGATCGTCCAGTCCCCGCATCTGGCCCTCAGAGGCTAGGGACACTCGGGGGGAGGGTCCCTGCCCCCCCAGGCTAACAGCCACTGACGGACCCCTCCTCCAGGCACTTAGCGAGCTTGGTTTTGAACCCAGTGCCAGTTCCGGCCTGCCCCACATCCCCTGGCAGGGAGTCCCACAGGTTGACTGCGCTGGGTGAAGAAATACCACCTTTCCTCTGTTTTAACCCTGCTGCCTGTTCATTTCCTCAGCGGATCACTAGTTCACGTGTTACACGAAGGGGTAAATAACATTCCCTGTTCATTATTCCCACCCCCATCGTGACTTTATAGATCTCTGTCATATCTCCCCCAGTCGCCTCTTTTCCCACCCAAACAGGCCCCGTCTCTTCAGTCTCGCCCCAGACGGCAGCGGTTCCATCCCCTGATCATTTCTGCTGCCCTTTTCTGCATCTTTTCCATTTCCAATAGATCATGTTTGCGATGGGCGACCACACCCGCGCAGCCTCCAAGGTGGGGGCGTCCCGTGGATTCACGGAGCAGCACAGGATACTCTCTGCTTACGGTTCCTAGCACGTGGCATGTTGAGGGCTGTTATCACACAACCACGCACCGCGACCCCGAGCTCGGTTCCTGGGGCAGGAAGAGCGATTTCGACCCCAGCCGTCTGGGGGCACGGCTGGGACCCTGTTCCCAACAGGTGGGTCTCCACGCTGAATTCCTCTCACTCGGTCGCCCGGTTCGGGGCTGTCCCTTCCTAGCTCTTCGCTGCCTGCTGGGGACTCGACTCTCGCCTTGTTTTGTATTGGCCGCAAACTTTGCCCCTTTTCCCAGCCCCTTTGTGAATGTGTTGAACAGCCCCTGGGGGGACCTCGTATTTACCGCTCCCCAGTCTGGACAATGGCCATTCACTCCTACCCATGGTGTCCTGCCTACCCCTGGCACTGACCCACGAGCCCTTGTCCAGGCAGATGCCACCTGGGAGTGCTAGGAAATAAACAAGGCTGCCAGCCCCCGGCTCTAACCACTAGCCACTGCTCCCATCCAAGGAATCTTGGAGTTAGAGCGGGGTGGGCTGGGCGCCCAGACTCCTGGGTTCTCTGCCCGGCTCTGGGAGGGGAGTGGGGGCTGGTGGTTAGTGTGGGGGGGGGGGGCTGGGCGCCCAGAGTCCTGGGTTCTCTGCCCGGCTCTGGGAGGGCAGTGGGGGCTGGTGGTTAGAGCAGAGGGGCTGGAAGCCAGGACTCCTGGGTTCTCTCTCCGGCTCTGGGAGGGGAGTGGGGGCTGGTGGTTAGAGCAGAGGGGCTGGGAGCCAGGACTCCTGGGTTCTCTCCCCAGCTCTGGGAGGGTAGTGGGGACTGGTGGTTAGAGTGGGGGGGGGTCTGGGAGCCAGGACTCCTGGGTTCTCCCCCCAGCTCTGGGAGGGGAATGGAGGCTGGTAGTTAGAGCAGGGGGTTGGGCGCCCGGACTCCTGGGTTCTCTGCCCAGCCCTGGGAGGGGAGTGGGGGCTGGTGGATTAGAGCAGGCGGGGCTGGGAGCCTGGACACCTGGCTTCTCTCCCTGGCTCTGGGAGGGGAGCGGGGGCTGGTGGTTAGAGCGGGGGGGCTGGGAGCCAGGACTCCTGGGTTCTCTCCCAGCTCTGGGAGGGGAGTGGGGGCTGGTGGTTGGAGCAGGGGGGGCTGGGCACCAGGACTCCTGGGTTCTCTCCTGTCTCTGGGAAGAGAGGGGGGTCTAGTGGCTTGGAGCAGAGCAGGTTAGGGCCCAGGACTCCTGGGTTCTCTCCTGTCTCTGGGAAGGAAGGGGGGTCTAGTGGCTTGGAGCAGAGCAGGTTAGGGCCCAGACTCCTGGGTTCCCCACCTGTCCTGGGTTCAGCTGGCGTAGAGGGTACCCCACGAGGCCTAGCACCCTGACATGCCGAGTGCCGCATCATGGGAGCGAGTGACTCATCCCCCCCTCACTGCAATGTAAACAAGGATGTGGGTTTAGAGGGGTTCTGGGGGCGGGGGGGCTTAGCCAGCAGCTCCCGTCAGTCACATGGGGACCCGCTGGGTTTCCCAGAAGCCTGCGCTGCGGTCGGCCCATACGTTATTTATACCCACGCTCGGCAAAAACACACGCTGCAGGCTGCGAAGGGCACAAGAAAACAGGAAGCAAAAGACCACAGCTGTTTGCCCCCCCACTATCCCCCCCCCCCCGTTACTAGGAGGCGGGACCAGGGCTAAGGGCAACTGAGGCAAACAACAGCCAGACTTGAGAGGGAAACTATGAACAGAACCCAGGAGTCCTGGTTCCCAACTCCCCACCCAATGCACTAGACCCCACTCCCCTCCACAACTGCAGAAGGGGGGAGGGCTGGGAACCAGGACTCCTGGGTTCTCTCCCGGCTCTGGGAAGGGAGTGGGGACTAGTGATTAGAGCAGGGGGGTGCTGGGAGCCAGGACTCCTGGGTTCTCTCCCTCACTGATGATGCCTGGAGCAAGGAGGTCCCCAAGCGAGATCGCCAGGTCTGCTCACGGCAGCGTTCTGCCCGCTGTGCATTGGGCGTTGGAGTTCAGCTGGCTTTGGAAACGCCCAGGGGCGCAAGAGAAGCCAGGAAATTCCTTTCCCTGGGCCCATTTCACCCCCCACTCCACCCCCCATCAGGTCCGTAAGGGTCCGGTATCAATTCCCTGCCTGCTGACAAACCCCCACAGACCAGAGGGGGAATGTGATTCAGCCCAAACGAGGCCAAACCAACAATCCCCTTCTCTAGCCCCTCCATCGGCAGCCGCTTGTTGTCCCTTCAGCAGCTCCTCAGGGCCGAGCCCCCCAGTTCTTTGCTGTCATCTCCCCTCCGACCCCCACCCATGATGCCTCCACCCCAGGCCCCCGGCACGTCTCCCCCGCCTCGGGGGAGCTGCCTGGAGCCGCGGTCAGGGAATGGGGAGCTGATCTCAGCGGAGGAGACCGGACGAGCACGGCTCACTTAGGCCGAATACAGAGACTTGCCAAAACCTGAAATTCATGGATTCCGAGGCCAGAAGGGATGGTTCTGTCGTACGCCCCGAAGGAATTCCCGGCGCGGATCCCTGAAGAGCCCACTGCACCCAGCAGGGCAGTGTTCCCATGGTTAGCTCCCGTCTCGCGAGAGAGGGTTGGGTGGAGGAAGGTTTGCGAAGCAGAGAAATGGCACTTGCAGAAGAGCTGCTGTTCGGAACCAAAAGCTGAACCGAGTGGAAAGAACCAGGAGGAACCAAGCCGGGAGCAAATCGTCCTGAGCCGCTTTGAAAGGGGCCAAGGGGTTTTGCTGACTCCGAACTGACACTGGTCTCGGCGTGTGAGGCTTCAGCCCAGGCAGGGAGAGTTTTTGGCCAAGGGCCAGAACTGGGTTCATCACGCCGGTCCGGCACCCAGCTGGCAGGCGACAGCGCTGAGTGGCACAGGCTCCCAGTTCCCGTCTGCTTTCCCCTCCAGGGTCCAGAGCGCGCCTTCTCCAGACGCTACTGAAATACGTCGGAAAATGTACAGCACCTGACACAACCCAGAATGCCTAGACGCTACCGTAATACACCTAATATCCCAGGAACAGCACCTGGCACAATGGGTATGTGCCAAGACGCTACCATAATACACCTAATATAACACGCACAGCACCTGGCACAACGGGAACGGGCCAAGACGCTACCGTAATATACCTAATATACCACGCACAGCACCTGGCACAACAGGTATGTGCCAAGACGCTACCGTAATATACCTAATATACGACGCACAGCACCTGGCACAACAGGTATGTGCCAAGACGCTACCGTAGTATACCTAATATAACACGCACAGCACCTGGCACAACGGGTGCGTGCCAAGACACTACCGTAACATACCTAATATACCACACACAGCACCTGGCACAATAGGTACCCAGTGCACCGAGATGCTACTGTAATACACCTAATATACCATGCACAGTGCCTGGCACAATGGGTTCCCAAACCACAACGGACACACTGTGCATAACACGGGCTCTTACAAGAGCCAGCTGAGACGGGGTGTCTGTGAAGCCACTCGTTATGCCAGGTGCTTCACAGACAGCCCCCTGCCCCCCTGGGGGAGATCAGAGCCCCACCAGCTCCCTATCTCCCACCCAAGTGAGATCACTGCCTCAGTCTTTGCTCGGTGCTGGACAGGCCCCACTGACCAAGATTGGGCCCCATCGCATGGGGCACTATCCAGACCACCCCCCCAAACCAAGACTGGGGTTCCTGTTACGCCAGGCACTGGGCGGGTGCTGCGCAGACACACAGTGAGAAACAGTCCCGGCCCTGGAAAATTTCCAGTCAACACAGACAAACACTGGGAGGAGAAACAAAGGCACCACCAGCAGGGCGGCTGTCTGCCCATGTTCACCCAGCCAGTCTGAGAACAGAGCCCAGGTGTCCGGGGCCCGGCGCTGTCATCATATCACAACATGCCAGTCAAAAAGCGTCTGCTCCCAGATTGAAATTCTCCCTACTGACTAACAGACCTATCAAGAAACTGAGTGATTGCTCCCTCCCGTAATACAGTGATGGGTCCCCGGCTACCTCAGCAGCCATCTCTCCACAGATTTATTTTGACCACCTCGCCGCAGCCTTCTTAGACCTCTGTCCGGGTTTCCATCCAAACAAACAAATTAACTGCTCTTTAGGGGGGATCAACCCACGTGGGCGAGTGTGAAATCTACAAATGCATCTGGGCCCAGCACCTGGCAACGCAGGGTTAACAGGACACAGGGTGGGGACACCCAAAAGGATCGCGGAGCTTAAAGGGATTTAGAAATTGCTCGCCAAGATGCAGCCATCTCTGGGGCAGGGCAGCTGGGCAACAGTTCTAGCTCCAAGTCCACAGTCACTACTGGAGCTATGAATGTAGTGAGAAACCGGACTCCTGGGTTCTCTCCCTGGCTCTGGGAGGGTGTGGGGTGCTGCAAGCCAGGACTCCTGGGTTCTCTCCCTGGCTTCGGGAGGGTGCTGGGAGCTGAGAGCCAGGACTGCCTGGTTCTCTCCCTGGCTCTGGTTACAGTATGGGAGTGTCAGGACTTCAGAGTCATTACCTGCTCCTCACCCTCTGCTGTGGCAGGTGAAAGCAGCTGCCCCCCAGGGGCGGGAGGGGCCCACTGTATGTAAAGTGCTGGCTATTCTTAGCAGCCAAATTCCCCCTCGTGGCTGCAGGAAGAGGAAAAGTCAGTAACCACGAAGGCAGGCCAGCCAGTGGTGCATGCGGTGCTTCTGCCCCTAGCATGCAGGGGACGACCCCTGCTCCCTGAGCGCGCACACCCCGCAGTGCGGCTGTTCCCTGGCTCCCCTACCCCAGAGGTGGCTGCAGCTCAGTGGCCAGGGAGCCAGCCTTAGGGATCCTTTGGAATGGAAGACAAAGCAGTAGAAATGGGGAGGAAGGTCCTATGGGCCCAGTGGGTTGGGTGGGGGGCTGGGAGCCAGGACTCCTGGGTTCTATCCCAGCTCTGGGAGGGGAGTGGGGGCTGGTGGTTAGAGCAGGGCGGGTTGGGAGCCAGGACTCCTGGGTTCTCTCCCTGGTTCCCCAGTGGCACTGTGGCCGTACAAACAGTGCTAAGTGAGTCAGGGAAGGGCTGAAGCTAATGCAGGGTTGAAGATCTTCCCCGAGGGGCAGCCGAACATTAGGGGCGAAGGGCTGCTGGGGTGGGGCACGATTGAGAACAGAGCTAGAGCAGCAGTCACCTGCCTCCCCCATTCTCAGCCTGCGAGTTTCAGTTTCTATCAAAACAGGTGGCTGAAATTCCCCCACCTCTCACACCACAAAGGCTTTCTAATACCAGGGTTTCAGTCACTTCTCGGTGCTCACGAGACCCCCTCTCCCAGCCAAGAACAGAACCCAGGCATCCTGGGTCCCAGCAGCCCCTGCTCTAAGCACCAGACCCCACTCCCCTCCCAGAGCCAGGGAGAGAACCCAGGAGTCCTGGCTCCCAGCCCTCCTCCCCCTGCTCTAAGCACCAGACCCCACTCTCCTCCCAGAGCCAGGGAGAGAACCCAGGAGTCCGGGCTCCCAGCCCCCCTCTAACCCGGGGAGGATGCGTGGGACGGGTGCTGATGCTCGGAGCAGGGAATGTTCCACATGGGGGGCAGGTGGAAAACCCATCAGAAGAGGAAGGAAACTGACGTGCTGCTGGGAAAATGTACGTGTAATTGACGAGAGGCAAGAGCTGCCTTTAAGCTAAGCAGGTGGGAAATGCCTCTAGAGGTTACAGCATGGGGGGATTGGGAGCCAGGACTCCTGGGTTCTCTCCTTGGCTCTGGGAGGGGACTCAGGGCTGGTGGTTAGAGCAGGGGGGGCTGGGAGCCAGGATGCCTGGGTTCTCTCCCCAGCTCTGGGAGGGGAGTGGGGGCTGGTGGGTGAGAGCAGGGGGACTGGGAGCCAGGACGCCTGGGTTCTCTGCCCAGCTGTGGAAGGGGAGTGTGTCTAATGGGATAGAAGGGGTGGGGGGCTGGGGGTCAGGATGCCTGAGTTCTGCACCACTGCTGGCAGAGAGACCAGCTGTGGTATGGGAAGGCACCCTGCTCTAGTTGCCGGGCCAGGCGGGGCTCTCCAGGCGGCTGAGTCTGGGGAGCAGCAACCACTGACAAGGCCTTGCCAGGCCTGGGCAGAGCAGGAGCAAAACATGATGCTGCAAAACCTCCTCTGAGTCAGCAAAACGCTGCCATGACTCAGCATCCGTCAGCAAAACGCTGCCACGACTCAGCAGCCATGCCAGCCCCCTGCCAAGGCAGCGCGAGTGAACGGAGCCATGACTCCTGGGTTCTCTCTGCACCTACCTCAAACCACCACACCACATCCCCCAAAACCCCCCAAACACAGATCGCACTGGCCTGGCTCATTCGCCGCCCCCACCTGTGCTCTGCTCCCCCACCCGCAGCCCCGCTTTGCTGCATCAGGGGTGATAGGAGGGGTGGGGAGCGGGCGCTGGCCGGGGGAAGGGAAGCTGTTTATCTCGGCAGAAGCAAGCGGATGTGTGGGCTTGACAGGAAGGAGAAGGCAATGCCAGGGTCGTGCTGCCCCCTGCTGGTCACCCGGGAAAAGGCACTGACAGGGTCACAGACTTCATGCCTGTGAAACTGAGATGCAGCCGCCTCTGGGGAGGGGCAGCTGGGGAACAGCTGCACATAACGCCCCGCAGGGATGGTTCGGCCAGTGCTCAGATGTAGCCCCCTATGGGGAGGGCAGGCTGTGCGCTACCCCCAGTTCTTATGTTCAGTCATATGGGGTGGGATCCTGATCTCATTCGGGGTGCACCCCAAATCTCTGCAGCACCCAACCCATCGGGGGACCCCCGATCTAGGAATCCCCCACCTCTGGGGGAGGGTAGGGGGAGAACAGAGTTCTGGGAAGGGGGCCAGGTCACTGATTCCCCGCCCCTCCATATGGGGGGGGGGGAGTCATACACACCTATGGGTCAAATGATCATAGGGCCTAAGGGGCGAGATTAAAGATGTCAATTAATAGGAGGCCAATGATTGACATGGAAAGCGCCCCCTGCTCTGCCCCCCGCAGCATGGCACCCCCCACAGCACGGTCCTGCCGGCCAGGGCAGAGCGCCCCCCACCCAGTCCCTCACCCTGCAGCAGGGCCCTTCTGGCCAGGGCAGAGCGCCCCCACCCAGGCCCCTGCAGCACGGTCCTGCCGGCCAGGGCAGAGCGCCCCCCACCCCGCCCCTCACCCTGCAGCGAGGCCCTTCTGGCCAGGGCAGAGCGCCCCCCACCCAGCCCCTCACCCTGCAGCAGGGCCCTTCTGGCCAGGGCAGAGCGCCCCCACCCAAGCCCCTGCAGCATGGTCCTGCCGGCCAGGGCAGAGCGCCCCCCACCCAGCCCCTCACCCTGCAGCAGGGCACCCCCCCAGTGCCAGGGCTCACTGTTTCTCCCAGGGGCAGTGTGGACTCGTGGGGAAGGGCTGGGACTCAGGACTCCTGGCTTCTGTTCCCAGCTCTGCCCCCCGCCTTGACCTCGTGCCCCGATTTCCCCTCGCGCCCCTTGTCAGCGCCCATAGGAAGCTCATCTGGGGCAGGGCCTGTCTCTCACGGGGTATCCGAGCCGTGCCCGGCACGATGGAGCCCCACTCCTGGCCGGGGGCCCCACCTCGAGGGATCTGCCTCACCCTGATTGTCCATCGTACAGTCTCACCTGAAAGCCACACCCCCGTCCCCCACTTTGTCCAACCCAGAGCCAAGGCCCTGGGGGCCACGAACCCCACAACTCAGAGATCACCCTGAAAACAGCTGGCGGGCAGCAGAGAACCCCCCCACACCCAGTTTCCAGGAACCCGGAGTCAAGGCCTGGCGGAACCACCCGATCTCACCACAGGGACCCCAGACCCCTCGAACCTGACCCTACCACACCCCATTCTTACGGCTTCCCCACAGGCCCCTCAATCCTCTCTCATGCTCCCCAACTCTGATCCCCAAACCCACTCCCTAGGACACCCCCAACCCTGCCCCAAATCCTCCCATCCATCACTCCTGACCCCCCAACTCTGACCTGCTTCTGAGCAGGTCCCCACCCCAACCCCCAGCCTCCCAACACTGACCCCCATCCCCACCCTGACCTGCTCCCCCAACTTATCCCAGAAGGGCTGGGAAAGAGATCAGACTGCTCCCACCAGGACAGGGGTGCCCCACATCCTCCCCACCCCCAACTTACCCACAGCCCGGAATAAACAAGCCCCGTCCTCCTTCATCTGCTTGATGATGAAACCTTTCTTCTCCCGTAGCGACTTCTCAAACCTGTTCTCCTGCTGGAGACAAGAGAGCACCGCGTCAGCAAGTTACTACGTGCCCCTGCTGAGCCCCCCACCCCATGGCACCCCCCAGCGCCCAGGGACAGCGCCTCCAGCCAAGCCCCACAGCACAGCCCCCTAGTGCCTGGCCCTGACTCCCCTGGCCAGCCACTTGTCTTAAAGTGCTCAAGATGGTTAAGACCAAAGCAGAGTGTGAAGAACTTCAACACGATCTCACAAAACTAAGTGTCTGGCCAGCAAAACAGCAAATGAAATGTAATGTGGCTCAGTGTAAAGTAATGCATGTTAGGAAAATCACCCCAACTACACACACAATATGATGGGGGCTAATTTAGCTACAACGAGTCAGGAAAAAGATCTTGGCGTCATCGTGGATAGTTAGTTCTCTGAAGACGTCCATGCAGTGTGCAGAGGCGGTCAAAAAAGCCAACAGGCTGTTAGGAATCATTAAAAGGGGATAGAGAATAAGAGGGAGAATCTCTCATTGCCCTTCTATAAATCCACGGGACGCCCACATCTCGAATACTGTGCACAGATGTGGTCTCCTCACCTCAAAAATGATATACTGGCACTAGGAAAGGTTCAGAGATGGGCAACTAAAATGATCAGGGGTTTGGAACTGGTTCCAGACGAGGCAAGATTAAAGAGACTGGGACTTTTCAGCTTGGAAAAGAGGAGCCGAAGGGGGGATATGACAGAGGTCTCTAAAATCCTGAGTGATGTGGAGAAAGTGGATAAGGAAAAGTTATTTACTTGCTCTCATAATACAAGAACTAGGGGCCACCAAATGAAATGAATGGGCAGCGGGTTTAAAACAAATCAAAGGAAGTTCTTCTTCACACAGCGCACAGTCAACCTGTGGAACTCCCTGCCTCAGGAGGCTGTGAAGGCTCGGACTAGAACAGGGTTTAAAAGAGAACTGGATACATGCATGGAGGTTAAGTCCGTTAATGGCTAGTAGCCAGGCTGGGTAAGGAATGGGGTCCCTGGCCCCTGTTTGGATGGCAGGAGAGAGATCACTTGATCATCACCTGTTGGGTTCACTCCCTCTGGGGCACCTGGCATTGGCCACTGTCGGCAGACAGGACACTGGGCTAGATGGACCTTTGTCTGACCCAGTCTGGCCATTCTTATGTTCTCCCCCCAACAGCACCCCAGCGCCTGGCCCAGACTGCCAGGGGACAGTGCCCCCTGCCCAGCCCCTCACCTGCCCCCGGCCCTGACTGCCAGGGGACAGCGCCCCCTGCCCAGCCCCTCACCTGCCCCCGGGCCCTGACTGCCAGGGGACAACGCCCCCTGCCCAGCCCCTCACCTGCCCCCGGGCCCTGACTGCCAGGGGACAGCGCCCCCTGCCCAGCCCCTCACCTGCCCCCGGACCCTGACTGCCAGGGGACAGCGCCCCCTGCCCAGCCCCTCACCTGCCCCCGGGCCCTGACTGCCAGGGGACAACGCCCCCTGCCCAGCCCCTCACCTGCCCCCGGGCCCTGACTGCCAGGGGACAACGCCCCCTGCCCAGCCCCTCACCTGCCCCCGGGCCCTGACTGCCAGGGGACAGCGCCCCCTGGCCAGCCCCTCACCTGCCCCTCAGCCCAGACTGCCAGGGGACAACGCCCCCTGCCCAGCCCCTCACCTGCCCCCGGGCCCTGACTGCCAGGGGACAACCCCCCCTGCCCAGCCCCTCACCTGCCCCCGGGCCCTGACTGCCAGGGGACAGCGCCCCCTGCCCAGCCCCTCACCTGCCCCTGGCCCAGACTGCCAGGGAACAGCACCCCCTGCCCAGCCCCTCACCTGCCCCCGGCCCAGACTGCCAGGGGAGAGCCCCCCTGCCCAGCCCCTCACCTGCCCCCGGCCCAGACTGCCAGGGGAGAGCGTCCCCTGCCCAGCCCCCCAGCCCGTTCCCCACAGCTCAGCGCCGCCTAGCACCCAGCCACCTTGTCTCCCAGCTCCTAAGGCCCCCGCTCAGAGCCCAGGCCTCCAGTATCTGGCATAATGTAGGATACATACATGGGGCGTTACGGAGCGCTGGTGCCTAGTGGTTACAGCGGGGGAGGGCAGGAGAGGGGCTGGGAGCCAGGATCCAAGCTCGAGACCCTGGAAGGGCTGCTCAGTGTCCCACCTGATGCCCCCCGGCTGCATATGGGGCACCAGCCCATGGCCTGGGCACCTGCGGTGATGGAGGGACGGATTGGGTTACAGATCAGATTCTGTCTGGCCCTCGAGTGGGAAAGGGGGTCGGCCAGCCCCACACAAATCCCCCCCACGCTGCCCTGGGAAAGCCCCCCTCAACGTTAGCTGTGGGACCCAGGCCCCCATCTTGGCTCGCTACATTAAGCATTAATGGAACTGAGGTAGGAGATGTCTATTCCAAACGTGTACAGTACCAGCAGCCCCCACTCCGGTCCCCGTTCCCCGATCCTAGCCCTGGGGAGAAGAGATCCCACAGGACCCATAGCCCAGCCGGGGTGGGGTTTCCCCTGAATGCCAGGCCCTGTGAAGCCAGCCCGGATTGGGGATCCCTCCGGCTAGACAAACCAGACCCCATTATGTTCTTACAGACCCCGTTATGGGAATGCCTGGCGGGTTTTCCCAGAATCCTGTTCCCTTAGGCCAAGCGACATCCCACAAACCCCTGCAACAGCCCAACTCAACAGGCGGCACGTGCAGCTAGGCAAGCTGTCAACAACCGAGAGACAGTCGGCCTACGTCTGGGCACCACTGCGCCTGGCTAGTAGGGATGGGTGACGGGTCTGTCTATTGGCGAGTTACCCCAGGGAAACCCCACACTGCCATGCATGGCGCACTGGGGCTGAGACCCGGCCTGGCCGGAGCCTCTCTTCCCTGAAGCGGGTCTCGCCCCGAACCAACAGGTGAGCAGCACAATTCACCCACCTCTCCCCCAGTGCCCTGGGTGACCCAGAGCCACGCGTCGCCGGGGGCAGGTCTGCCGGGCTGGGGGGAGGGACAACGGTAATTCCATCCCACTGCGGCCAGGGCAGGGCTGGGTTAAGGCCGCGGGACTGGGGAGTCTCTCTCTGGTCTGTGTTTGTACAGAGCCTGGCGCAAGGCCCTCCCACAGGCACTACCATAATACACCTAATAGATAACATACAGCGCCTGACACAAGGGGTGTGTGTGTGTGTGTCCTGGGTGCTACTGTAATATAGCTAATAGATAACATACAGCGCCTGACACAAGGGGGGGGGTGTCCTGGGTGCTACTGTAATATAGCTAATAGATAACATACAGCGCCTGACACAAGGGGGGGGTGTGTCCTGGGTGCTACTGTAATATAGCTAATAGATAACATACAGCGCCTGACACAAGGGGGGGGTGTCCTGGGTGCTACTGTAATATAGCTAATAGATAACATACAGCGCCTGACACAAGGGGGGGGTGTCCTGGGTGCTACTGTAATATAGCTAATAGATAACATACAGCGCCGGACACAAGGGGGGGTGTGTCCTGGGTGCTACTGTAATATAGCTAATAGATAACATACAGCGCCTGACACAAGGGGGGGGTGTCCTGGGTGCTACTGTAATATAGCTAATAGATAACATACAGCGCCTGACACAAGGGTGTGTGTCTGTCTGTCTGCTGGGTGCTACCGTAATACACCTAACAGATAACATACAGTGCCTGGAGCAAGGCCCTCCTGGGGCAGAACCGTAATACACCTAATAGATAACATACAGCGCTTGGCACAAGGGGGTCCCAGTCCAGGACGGAGCTCCTGCATACTACCAAAAGAGACTGACTATATCCTGTCGAGCACCCAGAACAATGAGGTCCTGGGGTAGGACTGGGCTCCTAGATGCTACCCTGATAACACACAGTTCACTTTTCACTACTGCTAGGATACCATGAGGAAGCTAGTCAGTTTCACTTGCTCACCAGGTGAATAGTGTGTCTCTTACGCTCTAGCACAATCTAGAGTGGGACTCATCCTCTCCAGCAGGGACACTGAGAGACACACACACACACAAAGAGTATCATGGGGGGGGAGGGCTAGGAGCAGAGCCCCCAGATGCCTGGGTTCCCAGTGTGCTCAGGGCACCAGAGCCTCCAGATGCCTGGGTCCCTAGCATCCCATCTCCAAAGGGAATGCAGGCCCAGCCGCCTTGGTCCGAGCATCCCAGCCACTGAATCTTGGTGGGCTGGGGTGGAGTTCACAGGTCAAGTGCCCCCTAATGAGTAAGAATGAGTGCTGGGGGGGGTGCTTGGGGGTACCCGCACCCAAACAGCAATAAGGGGGGATAAACAGCAGACTAATAGGGTGACAATACAGGGACCCCCTCAGAGCCCACCGCATGGGATGACGGTAGAGCTGGAAAAACAGCATTAACTCCCAGCTCAGAGCACCCCAACTACCTGACAGGGATACGTGCCAGAGTAGACACCCCCCTCTATTCCCCTATCACATAGCAGGGGGCCCATGGGGAAAAGTAAGAGTCACCACCTGATTGTTACATCCCTCCCCCCATCATGGGGGGGGTGTCTTCCCACTTCCAGATCAGAGCCCTCTCATAAGAGGGAGCAGGGTTGCCTATCAACATCGCCCCAGGCAGGGTTGCCCCCACGCCCATATCAGAGGGAGGGGGCTCACCACACATCTGAAAAGGGGGGCCTCCTCCAGATCAGGGAGTGGAGGGTCCCCCCTTCCCAATGAGGGAGCATTGCTCTCATCCAGCCCAGGTCAGAGGGGAGGGTCTCCCCACTTCCCCCAGCTCTCAGAGGGAGGGGGTCCACACACTCCCAAGGAGAGAACGCTGCCCTGGATACCTGCTCTACAGGGGGTGGTTCCCCTATTCTTCAGAGGGGATCCCCATCCCTGCCACAGCTCAGAAGTGGGTCCCCCACCACCCACAGCCCAGGGCCCTTCCCCACCCAGGGCAACTGCTACAGAAAGGGCAGGTCCCCAACCCCCCCCCCCCCCCGAGGCAGGTTCCACTCTCCCCAGAGCCCAGAAGAGGAGGGTCCAGTCCCCCCCAAATCTCCAAGAAAGGGGATCTCCCTCCCCCCATACCAGGGGTCCTAGCATACCCACCAGAAGGGGGATCCATCTCCCCCCCACCAGCCCTCCCAGAAGGGGAGTCCCCCAATAGCTAAGGGGGTTCCCACACTCCCACCAGAGGCAGGTTCCACTCTTCCCAGAGCCCAGAAGAGGGGGGTCCGGTCCCCCCCCCGCAGTGTCCAAGAAGGGGGATATCCCTCCTCCCATACCCACCAGAAGGGGGATCCGTCTCTCCCCCACCAACCCTCCCAGAAGGGGGCCCCCATATCTGCAAGAAGGGAGATCCTTCTCCCCTCACCAACCCTCCCAGAAAGGGGCCCCCCATACTCACCAGAAGGGGGATCCTTCTCCCCCCACCAACCCTCCCAGAAGAGGGGCCCCCCATACTCACCAGAAGGGGATCCCTCTCCCCCACCAACCCTCCCAGAAGAGGGGCCCCCCATATCCCCCAGAAGGGGGATCCTTCTCCCCCCACCAACCCTCCCAGAAGAGGGGCCCCCCCATGCCCCCCAGAAGGGGGATCCCTCTCCCCCCACCAACCCTCCCAGAAAGTGGCCCCCCATACCCACCAAAAGGGGGATCCCTCTCCCCCACCAACCCTCCCAGAAGAGGGGCCCCCCATATCCCCCAGAAGGGGGATCCTTCTCCCCCCACCAACCCTCCCAGAAGAGGTGCCCCCCCATGCCCCCCAGAAGGGGGATCCTTCTCCCCCCACCAACCCTCCCAGAAAGTGGCCCCCCATACCCACCAAAAGGGGGATCCCTCTCCCCCACCAACCCTCCCAGAAGAGGGGCCCCCCATACCCACCAAAAAGGGGATCCTTCTCCCCCCACAAACTCCCCCAGAAGGGGCCCCCCATGCCCCCCAGAAGGGGGATCCTTCTCCCCCCACCAACCCTCCCAGAAGGGGCCCCCCATGCCCCCCAGAAGGGGGATCCTTCTCCCCCCACCAACCCTCCCAAGAAGGGGGCCCCCATATCTGCAAGAAGGGAGATCCTTCTCCCCTCACCAACCCTCCCAGAAGAGGGGCCCCTCATACCCACCAAAAAGGGGATCCTTCTCCCCCCACCAACCCTCCCAGAAAGGGGCCCCCCATACTCACCAGAAGGGGGATCCTTCTCCCCTCACCAACCCTCCCAGAAAGTGGCCCCCCATACCCACCAAAAGGGGGATCCCTCTCCCCCACCAACCCTCCCAGAAGGGCCCCCCCATGCTCCCCAGAAGGGGGATCCTTCTCCCCCCACCAACCCTCCCAGAAGAGGGGCCCCTCATACCCACCAAAAAGGGGATCCTTCTCCCCCCACCAACCCTCCCAGAAAGGGGCCCCCCATACTCACCAGAAGGGGGATCCTTCTCCCCCCACCAACCCTCCCAGAAAGTGGCCCCCCATACCCACCAAAAGGGGGATCCTTCTCCCCCCACCAACCCTCCCAGAAGGGGCCCCCCATGCCCCCCAGAAGGGGGGATCCTTCTCCCCCCACCAACCCTCCCAGAAGGGGCCCCCACACCCCCCTGTACCTGCTCCACGCTGGCCGGGTCCATGCTCTCCCCGCGGGCCGCCGCCGTCTCGTACTCGTCCTCGCTGTTACAGCCGGCGCCGCCGCCGGCCTCGTCCCGCTCGGGGCTGCTGCCCGGGCCGGGCCCCCCCTGCCGCCGCCGCTTGCTGTGCCCCGGCCCCGAGCAGCAGCCCCCGCCCCGGGCCTCGCCCGCCCCGAGCAGCGGGGCCCCGTCCAGCCCCCCGAGCGGGTCCCCGCCGCCCCCCACCCCGCCGGGGCCCGGCGGCGGCGGCGAGCCGGCGGGGGGCGCCCCCCAGCGGGGCGGGGGAGGGGAGGCCCGGGATCGGGCCCCTCCGCCGCGGGGGTCGGGGCCGGCGGGGGGGCCGCCCCCGCCGCCGGCCCCCCCCCGGGCGTGCGAGTCCGGGCCGGGGCCCCCCCGCGGGTGGGGGTGGGGGTCCGGGCCGCCCACCCCGCCCGGGGCCGCGGCGCGGGGGGGGCCGCCCGGCGGGTCCCGCTCCCCGTCCCCCGCCGCCGGGCAGGGCTTCTTCTTGGGCAGGATCGTCATGGCCGGGAGGGAGCGGGGCCCGGCTAGGCCGGCGGGCGGGGCTGGCCCCGGGTGGGGGGCGGGGAACCCGGATGGAGGGGCTAAGAGGATGGTGGGTACCCGGATGGAGGGGCTAAGGAGGGGGGTCCGGGGGTGCGCGGTACCCGGATGGAGGGGCTAAGGGGGGGGTTCCGGGGGGGTGAGGTACCCGGATGGAGGGGCTAAGGGGGGGGTTCCGGGGGTGAGGTACCCGGATGCAGAGGCTAAGGGGGGGGTTCCGGGGGGTGAGGTACCCGGATGGAGGGGCTAAGGAGGGGGTTCCAGGGGGTGAGGTACCCGGATGGAGGGGCTAAGGGGGGGGTTCCGGGGGGTGAGGTACCCGGATGGAGGGGCTAAGGGGGGGGTTCCGGGGGTGAGGTACCGGATGGAGGGGCTAAGAGGATGGTGGGTACCCGGATGGAGGGGCTAAGGAGGGGGGTCCGGGGGTGCGCGGTACCCGGATGGAGGGGCTAAGGAGGGGGGTCCGGGGGGTGAGGTACCCGGATGGAGGGGCTAAGGAGGGGGTTCCGGGGGGTGAGGTACCCGGATGGAGGGGCTAAGGGGGGGGGTCCCGGGGTGCGCGGTACCCGGATGGAGGGGCTAAGGGGGGGGTTCCAGGGGGTGAGGTACCCGGATGCAGAGACTAAGGGGGGTCCCGGGGGGCGGGGTACTCGGATGGAGGGACTAAGGGGGGGGTCCCGGCAGGCGGGGTACCCGGATGGAGGGACTAAGGGGATGGTGGGTACCTGGATGGAGGGGATAAGGGGGGTGCCGGGGTACCCGGATGGAGGGACCAAGGGAGGGTCCCGGGGGGCAGGGTACCCGGATGGAGGGGCTAAGGGGGGTACCAGGGAGGGCGGGGTACGCAGGGGGCTGGGCCAAGGAGATGGGTATCTGGATGGAGGGGCTAAGGGGGGTGCCGGGGGGCAGGGTACCCGGATACAGAGGCTAAGGGGATGGTGGGTACCCGGATGGAGGCGCTAAGGGGGGGTCCTGGGGGGGGCGGGGGACCCGGATGGAGGCGCTAAGGGGGGTCCTGGGGGGGGCGGGGGACCCGGATGGAGGCGCTAAGGGGGGTCCTGGGGGGGTGGGGGACCCGGATGGAGGCGCTAAGGGGGGGTCCTGGGGGGGCGGGGGACCCGGATGGAGGCGCTAAGGGGGGTACCAGGGAGGGCTCGGTACCCGGATGGAGGGGCCAAGGGGATGGTGGGTACCCGGGGGGCTCCCTCCCCCACACACTCACTGCCCCCCCATAGGGAGGGGTCGTGGGGGCGAAAGTACCCCGGGGGGAGGGGGAGCAGCAGCGTCCGGCGGCCGGACGCAGACGAATCAACCCTTCGCTTGCCCGCTCCTTCCCCCTCCCCGTTGCGGCTTTTTGACCCTTCCCGGCTTCCGCGGCAGCCCCTCGCGCTCGGCCCCGGCCTAGTGTCAACATCAACACAGCCGGCCCCTGACCCCGCGCGCTCACTTCCGCCGTCACTCCCCTTAGCAACGCCGGGGGCGGGGACTAGGCACGCCTTGGCAACGACCCTGGTCTCACTGGCTACCCAGTGCGGCCTCACGCTCATTGGCCACAGGTTGATGGGCCAACTGTCTGATTGGCCAAAGCTAAACTGCCAGCAAAAAAGTCCCACCCACCCCCGTTTTCCCACTACAATACCCCCTCCCACAGCCCATAGCAACGACACAGAGGAAGGCGGGACCTGGGCCGCCCTTAGTAACGATAATTGTCTTATTGGTTGAGAGGTGAAGCTCTCATTTATGATTGGCTGAACATTACGGAACCAATTTCTGATTGGCTCAGATGTGGAGGACTCATTTCTGACTGGCTGAGAGACAAGGAACCTATTTCCGAATGGCTGAATCGCACAGCAACCATCTCTGATTGGCTAGAATACTGAGACGACATCTGTCATTGTCTACGACGGACTACCCTCGTTTCTGATTGGCTGTTGGAGAGGCTCCACACCTCCGATTGGAGGAGGAAACAAAATGACGTTGATTGGCTGGGAAGACAGGCGCCCACATTTCACTGGCTGAGAGCACAGCGCTCCTCTCTGATTGATTGGACAGCAAAGGACAGCTCTCTGATTGGCCAAGAAGAAAATCCTCCATTCTGATTGGCTGGAAGGCATCATCCCATCAAAGGCTCCTTCCCCTCTAGCCCTATCTTGGAGCAGCCCCCACCGCAGCCGCTCTGATTGGCTGAGGTGTCTGTCACTCAAATATAGTCCAACCCTTTTCCTTACCTATTATGCCTCTCGATGGACTCACCTACCCGCCCAGCCCCAGGGGAAGGGAGAGAACCCAGGAGTCCGGGCTCCCAGCCCCTCCCCCCAGTTCTAATCCACCAGCCCCCCCCAGAGCCGGCAGAGAACCCAGGAGTCCTGACTCCCAACCCCACTGCTCTAACCACCAGCCCCCACTCCCCTCCCAGAGCCGGGAGAGAACCCAGGAGTCCTGGCTCCCAACCCCCCCGCTCTAACCACTAGACCCCACTGCCCTCCCAGAGCCGGGAGAGAACCCAGGAGTCCTGACTCCCAGCCCCCCTGCTCTAACCACCAGCCCCCACTCTCCTCCCAGAGCTGGGAGAGAACCCAGGAGTCCTGACTCCCAGCCCCCCCGCTCTAGCCCACCAGCCCCCACTCCCCTCCCAGAGCCGGGAGAGAACCCAGGAGTCCTGGCTCCCAGCCCCCCCGCTCTAACCACTAGACCCCACTCCCCTCCCAGAGCTGGGGAGAGAACCCAGGAGTCCTGACTCCCAGCCCCTCCTGCTCTAACCCACCAGCCCCCACTCCCCTCCCAGAACCGGGAGAGAACCCAGGAGTCCTGGCACCCTTACACACACCCCTGAGCCAGGAGCTAATGGGGAGAGGCCCTGTGTCCCAGTCCCATCCCTCTCCCCAGCCACCCCGGGTCTGACGCCCCCCCCCCTGCAAGGGGCCCCCTTGTGTCACATCCCCTCTTAGTTTGCCCCCCGCGCCCCAAGGAAGGTTGGGAGTCGGGGTTCTGAGTTTTAACACGTTTCCTTGTATTTGCTCCAACAACAGTGGCGCCGCTCTGGGCTCAGGGCAGCCCCTCGATCCCCAGCTTCTCTGCCCCCACAGCCTCTGTACTGCTCCTCCCACCCTGCGCCCCACATGCAAGGTGCATCAAATGTGCCTCTGGCCTCAAAGGGGTTCAACTACCAACCACCCCACCCCAAAGCTGGTCACTTTTATTCTCCCCCTGTGGACACAAAGGGGAACCTGAGTTGAAGTGACTTGACCAGTCACACACTGAGTCAGGAGAGGACCCAGGAGTCCTGCCCCCCCCCCCCCAACTTTTCCACTCGTCTTCATGTAGACATGGAGGTAAATTGAAGGGGGAGGTGTGGGGTGTGTTACCCCCCCTCCCAGCCCGGGCACCCCTCTATAGGGTGGGGGGTGCCCACTGGGTATATTGCTTTAGATGGGGGGAGGGAGGTGCAGCAGATTCCATGTTGCCTCCCAGTGGCCATGCAAGGAATTGGGCGTTGTGCTATTCAACCAGTGAAGTGCCTGTTTCCGCAGAGCGCGTGGTGGGACTCGGGGGCACCTACCCCCAACCCGGTTCCTGTGGCTTCAGTTTCTCCTCTAGCACCCCCCTGCTGGCCATTCCTCGGGGCTGGCTGTCCCCCTGCAGCTCCATGCATTCATCCCTGCATTGCTCACCTGGGCCAGGATGTTTCAGGACCCCCACCCACAGTTAGTGCTGGGGGGGGTGAGGAATGCAGCTGCCACTCTTATCAGGGGCACGACAGCCCTACAGGCTGTTGGCAGGTGTGGGGGGGTCTGAGACATCCCCCTCCTTTCCTAGAGCTGGGGAGAGAACCCAGGCATCTGGGCTCCCAGCCCCCCCCCGCTCTAACCACTAGCCCCCACTCCCTTCCCCAAGTTGAGAACCCAGGCGTCCTGCCCACCCCCTAATGCCTAGAACGGCACACGAGGCAGACTGCGAGGTGGCCAGCGGCCCGTCAAAGGCGTGAAGTGATTAGCAGATTCAGCATCCAATCTCTGTCGATTGTTGACCTAGTCAAGGTCCCAGGAAGGAGGGGAGAGTGGAATTTGGGGGGGTCTGGTACCCCCCCTTTCTGCTCCACCAAAGAGGCACCATCCCACTGAGGCTAGAACGGAGATGCATGCAGGTGGTGGTCAGCAGCCATGGACTGTGCCCCCCGGATGGTGGAAGAGACATGCATAGGCCAGGGGCTTGGATTTCAGGGTGGGGTAGGGAGATCTGGGTGTGTCCCCCTTGGTGGGGAGTAGATGGGTCCATCCAAGGGGGTGGGGAAGGGACCCAGGAGTCCTGCCCCGCAGGTCCTTGGTTCTGATCTAGGGTGGGCACTGGGCTATATGGGCCCAGGGGTCTGATCCAGGGTGGGGGGAGGTGAATCCTGGTGGATTTGGTGCTTCCACAAAAGATCTCTGGCCCAAACCTGCCCCTCCCCAAGCCAGGGAGAGAACCCAGGCTCCCAGGCCCCCGTCCCCTGCTCTCACTCACCAGCTCCCACTCCCCTCCCAGAGCCAGGGAGAGAACCCAGGCGTCCGGGCTCCCAGGCCCCCTCTGCTCTCACTCACCAGCCCTGACTCCTCTCCCAGAGCCAGGGAGAGAACCCAGGCATCCGGGCTCCCAGCCCCCTCCACTGGCAGGACCCAACTCCCCTCCCAGCACAGGACATACAAGGGCTTTGGGTTAACCAGGGTTCTTGCCCACATTGCCCTGGGGCGGGGGCATGGGGTTGGGTTGGGAAAGGCTTTACTCAGGTGCCATATCCTTCTGCCCTCTAGGCCGGCCCTGGAAGTAGTGCTGTTTGCCCGTCTTGCATAGCTGTCCCCTAGATATGGCTTTGTTTCGAACAGGGAGCTGAGGGGGCGTGGGGGGGGGCAGGACCCAGGCATCCGGACAAGGCCGTGTCCCTCGGCGGGTGGCACCTCAGCGTTTGTGGAAGACTGTGGCTACAGCGGCGGGACCCAGGCATCCAGGCGAAGTCATGCGCCTAAGCGGGGATGGGGGGACCCAGGTTTCTGGGCCAGGCCATGCTCCTGTGGAACCCAGGCAGCTGGGAGAAATCCAGCCTCTCAGGCAGCGGCCACCCCAGCGTTTGTGGAAGACAACGGCCCTGGGACCCAGGCAGCCGGGTGAGGACATGCACCGAAGCAGGGGGACCCAGGCGTCCAGGCCAATCCAGGCCCTCAGGCAGCTGGCACCCCAGCGTTTGTGGAAGACAATGCCCCTAGGCATGTGGAACCCAGGCGTCCGGGGCAGGCAGGAGCCCAGTGTCCGGGCCCTGGTGGTGGGCGGAGGGGACGGGGCACCCCCCCTCCAGCCGCTCCACGCTCTGCCCTTACAAGGAGGAGATCTTGACCATGCGGTGGGGCAGGTGGGGGGCAGGCAGGCTGGAGTTGGGCAGGGCACGGGGCGAGGGGGGGCGGCTCTCGGGGGTGTTGGCGGGGGGCGTGGGGATGCTGGTGAGAGCAGCCGTCAGGTCCACCCCATCGTAGGTCATCGTCATGTTCTCGTGGGCCTTGGCGTTCAAGCTGGAGCGGCTGGGGGAGGTGGGGGGAGAGAGAGTGAACCCAGGCGTCCTGGCTCCCAGCCTCCCCCCTCTAACCACCTGCCCCCACTCCCCTCCCAGAGCTGGGCAGAGAACCCAGGCATCCTGGCTCCCAGCTCCCCACTGCACTAACCACCTGCCCCCACTCCCCTCCCAGAGCCGAGCAGAGAACCCAGGAGTCCAGGCTCCCAGCCCCCCCCTGCTCTAACCCACCAGCCCCCACTCCCCTCCCAGAGCCGGGCAGAGAACCCAGGCGTCCTGGCTCCCAGCCTCCCCCCTCTAACCACCAGCCCCCACTCCCCTCCAAGGGCTGGGGAGAGAACCCAGGAGTCCAGGCTCCCAGCTCCCCACTGCACTAACCACCAGCCCCCACTCCCCTCCCAGAGCCAGGCAGAGAACCCAGGCGTCCTGGCTCCCAGCCTCCCCCCTCTAACCACCAGTCCCCACTCCCCTCCAAGAGCTGGGGAGAGAACCCAGGCATCCTGGCTCCCAGCCCCCCCTGCTCTAACCACCAGCCCCCACTCCCCTCCCAGAGCCGGGCAGAGAACCCAGGCGTCCTGGCTCCCAGCCCCCACTTTTCTGCATTTGTCCACTAGGTGGCAGCAGACGCCAGCATTACTCTATAGTTCAGCACAAAGACCCCAGTGGATGGGGGGGGTGCCAGCTCCCCCTAGTGGGTGCTGTGGGGAGGACCTAGGAGCCTCCATGACCCATCCCCTCTGGGGCAGGCCCCCCCAGTGCCCTTCCCCCTCCCCACAGCTCAATACCCCCAGCACCTCCGATTCCTCCACCCCCCTCGCCCAGCCCCCCAGTGCCCCTCCCTCTCCCCCCAGTGTGGGGGTGCTGTTACCTCGGGGGGGCGGCGGGCCCCTTGTGGCCGTGCAGCATGTTGAGCTCCTGGGCGCTGGCGCGGCTGACGGAGGCGATGGAGGGGACTGGGCGCAGGGCCCGGCGCGGGGGACCCCGGCGGGGGCAGCAGGAGGTGGCGCCGCCCTGCTGGGAGGAGAAGGAGGTGCTGCGGCTGCTCCGTCCGCCCACCGAGCCCCCCAGCCCGGCCTCGCTGCACGAGCGCTCGTCCATGAACTCGTGGCTCTGCAGGGGGGAGGGGGGAGATTCAGCGTGGCCCACGGCACCCTCCACCCCCCACACCACCCCCCAGCTGCCCCTGCCCCCCGCTCACCGTGGTCTTCTCCAGGCAGTGCAGCAGGTGATGGTGCTGCTGCTCAAATGTCGAACAATTCCTCACAGCCACGGCATGGGCTGCACTGCCCCGGTCCTGTTTTGGGGGGAGATCAGAGATAGACAGACATCCCCTCCCCAGCACACACATCCACAGCCTACTGGGGGCCTGGGAGCGGGACTGAATGGGAGGGGTACAACGAGGAGGGTTGGCGGGGGGAAGCGTGCAAAGAGCGAACACAGATGTGTTCTGCACTCCTGTGCGTGTGTAAGGCTGGGAGGGTGTGCCACTGGGTGTCTCACTGCAACTGGGGAAGCGTGCAAGCTGTGGTGAGTGTGCACTGGGATTGTACACAGTGGTGTTAGTGCAATGGTGTGCCAGTAGGAGCGACAATTGTGCATTGGGATTGTGCATGGGTGTGTTAGTGCAATTGTGTGCAAGAGGTGGCTATGCACTGGGATTTGTGCATGGGTGTGTTAGCGTGTGTGTGTGTGAAGGGCAATTTTGCATTGGGATTGTGCAAGGGTGTGTTAGTGTGTGAGTATACATCCAGTGTGCATTGGGACTGTGTGCAAGGGGCGAGTGTGCAGTGATTGTGCACAGGTGTGTCAGTGCAACTGGGACAGTGTGTGGGGATGGGAGTGCCAACAGAACTGTGAGTGTGTGTGCCGGTGTTAATGTAATTGTGTGTGTGCAAAGTGTGAGGTGAGTGTGCCTTGCGCTTGCAGTGATGGGTTTAGTGCAAGTGGGTGGTGGTGAGTGTGTGTTGTGCATGTGTGTTAGTGTAATGGTGTGAATGTGTAAAAGGTAAGTGTGCCCTGTGACTGTGCATGTGAGTGTTATTGCAATTGTGTGTTTGTGTGAAGGATGAGTGTGCAGCCAGCGTGCACTGGGTTTGTACATGAGTGAGCTAGTGCAACAGTGTGAGTGGTGAACCTGCTGAGTGTGCACGGTCGTGTCTGTGCCACTGAGGCAGTGTGTGGGGCAGGTATGCACAGGGGCTGTGCTAACATCACTGTGGGCAGGGCGAGTGTGCCGTGCGATTGTGCACAGGGGATGTCAGCGCCGGGGGGGTGAGTGTGCAGGGGTGAGCGTGCAGGGCATCTGTGTAGCGAGTGCTCTCCTGCCACTGGGCAAGCGTGTGCTGCCACAGTGCACGGGTGTTTGCTAGTGCAATGGGGTGAGCATGCAAGGGGTGCACGTGCGAGAGGCGAGCGTGCACGTGCTGGGGGCAGGTACCTTGAGGCCCCCGTTCCGCTTGTACTGCAGGAAGGCGTTGGTCGTGGTGCTCTTTGCCAGACGGATCCGTGCCAGGCGAACCTTCTGTGGAGTGGGGGGGGAGAGTCAGAGACACAGACCAAACCTTCCCCCCAGCTCCCCTTCTGACCCCCCAGCGCCCCTCTGCATCTCAGCCCCACAACCCCCCTCCACCCTGGCTCACTCTCCTCTCCCCGCATCCCCCCTCCTTTGCCCAGGGCTGCCCCCAAGGACCTGCTGCGCTCTGCGTTTGTCCGCCCGCTGGTTCTGGTGGTAGATGCGGCTGAAGTTGGAGACAATGACAGGCACCGGCAGCGCGATGACCAGCACCCCGCTCAGCGAGCAGATGGAGCCGAAGATCTTCCCGGCGATCGTGCTGGGAACCATGTCCCCGTACCTGCCAGGGGAAAGGGAGAGAAAAAAGAACACGAATGCACCAGAAGCTCAGCTTTCAGGGGCTGAAAAAAGTCCCTTCCTAGCCCTTGCGGTCGGGGAGAAAACCCCCAAAATGTGACACTGCTGGAGTCTGCCACAGGCCTGAGCCGGTCACTCGCAGAGGTGTGAACCGCCCTGTGCATCTCACAGGCCTGCTGCTCTAGGGTCCCTCACCGGTGCGGTGGGGGAGATGCTGAGATGCAGCCACCTCTGGGGCAGGACAGCTGGGGAACAATCGCACATAACACCACGCCAGGATGGCTTGTCCCATGCTGAGATGCAGCTGCCTCTGGGGCAGAACAGCTGGGACACAGCCACACATAACACACCAGGATGGCTCTGTGACGAACTGGGAATGTCTTAATGTTTTCTCTGAATACTGTGTTGGTGCCTCAGTGTCCCCTGTGCAGTTCTTAAGTATCCAGGTGGTGGAATAAGGGTGTGTGATTGCTGCAGAGCGAGGGGCCAGTGCACCTAAATGCCTGGCACCCTGTCTCCTAGCAACTGATGGCCTGGGCCCCCCCTGCAAAGGTGCCAGCTGAAGGTGTGGGAGACAAAGGGGTCAGGAGACCCCCTGGCCTGGGACAGGAGCTGAGCAGAGAGGAGGGGCTGGAGGGGGTTTCAGTCTGGAGCTGGCTGGGGACGAGGAGTGAGGGCAGAGGTGGGGGTCTGGCTCACTGCCCCCCAGACTGGACCCGGCCGAGGGGTCCGGTTCTCTGTACCTACAAGCTCTGTGTTAGACCCTGTTCCTGTCATCGAATAAACCTCTGTTTTACTGGCTGGCTGAGAGTCACGTCTGACTGCAAAGTGGAGGTGCAGGACCCTCTGGCCCCCCCAGGACCCCGCTGGGGCGGGTGTCACGGAGACACCGGGCGATGCTCTGGAACTGCTCCCCACCAAGCCAGTCAGGACTCTGGGGAGCCTGGGGCAGAGGATGCTGAATGCTCCAAGGAGAGACCCAGGAGGTGAAGACGTGGGAGCTTCTTGCCCTGAACAAGTCTGCTCCAAGGGAGAGGAGGCTCCCCAAAGTCCTGCCTGGCTTGGTGGGGAGCTGTTCCAGAGCATCGTCGGTGACTCCGTGACAGGCTCATCCCACGCTGAGATGCAGCCACCTCTGGGGCAGGGTGGCTGGGGAACAGTCGCACATAACACCAGTCCTGGAGGGCTCGTCCGACACTGAGATGCAGCCACCTCTGGGGCAGGGCGGCTGAGGAATAGCCACCCATAACGCCGCATGAGGATAACAGGAGGCAGAAGTGTTCCAATTAGTAATGGAGCACTTGGGAAAGCGAAATTGCTTCTGGAGAAACGTTGTTAATCCACGTCAGGCGACCAGCGATTATATAATAAAATACGCGCCACAACACCATGACTTATTTAACGGGCTGAGGAATCAATCAATGGCTCAGGGCGCAGCCTGAGAGCGGTGACAGCTTCCCTGTTACGGGTAACACAAGGCGCTGAGATGCAGCCACCTCTGTGGTGGGGCAGCTGGGACCAGCCGCACACAACGCTGCAAGGGGACAGCTTGCCCGGCACTGAGATGCAGCCACCTCTGGGGCAGGGCAGCTGGGGACCAGCCGCACACAACGTTGCAAGGGGACAGCTTGCCTGGCACTGAGATGCAGCCAGCTCTGGGGTGAAGCAGGTGGGACCAGCTGCACACAATGCTGCAAGGGGACAGCTCGCCTGGCACTGAGATGCAGCCAGCTCTGGGGCAAGGCAGCTGGGGACCAGCCACACACAACGCTGCAAGGGGACAGCTCGCCCGGCAGTGAGATGCAGCCAGCTCTGGGGTGGGGCAGCTGACACCAGCCGCACACAACGCTGCAAGGGGACAGCTTGCCCGGCGCGGAGATGCAGCCAGCTCTGGGGTGGGGCAGCTGGGACCAGCTGCACACAACGCTGCAAGGGGACAGCTCGCCCGATGTGGAGATGCAGCCAGCTCTGGGGCGAGGCAGCTGGGACCAGCTGCACACAACGCTGCAAGGGGACAGCTCGCCCGATGTGGAGGTGCAGCCAGCTCTGGGGCGAGGCAGCTGGGACCAGGTGCCTAACAAATCAAGAAGAATTTGCTATTAAGTAGGAATTCCAGGGAATTTTAGCTGGGTGGTGGCTTGTTCTAACTGGGCAGGACACTGGGCTCCCCCTGCTGAGACCCCCGCCCCATGGCACCCCCCAGCCCCGACTGCCAGGGGAGAGAGACCCCTGCCCAGCCCCTGCCCCTCTCCCTGCAGCACGGTGCCTCCTAGTGGCTCAGCGCAGACCCCAGGACAAGGGCGAGGCCCCGGGGGGCAGGAAGGGGATTTTGAGTTCTGTGCCGGGGGGTCGGGATTCCGGAGGGGGAAGGAATCAGGAGCCCCCCCACCCCCCAGGCTCTAGGCCGGTTCTGTGTGTAACTACGGAGAACATGAAATACTCACACGTCCCCAGGCCCCAGCGCGGAGCGGGTCCGCTTGGCTGGCGAGAGGTTGCTGCAACCTTGCGCTGTGGCCGGGGGGGGGGGGGCTGGGGCTGACCCAGCAGGGCAGGATATCAGGGGTGGGGGGGCCTTGGGGCCGAGCCAGGGGTGGGGAGAGATATTGGGGGGGGGCCTGGGGCTGAGCCAGGGGTGGGGGGGACATACCAGGGAGGGGGCTGGAGCTGGATACCAGGGTACTGAAGGCTGCTCCTTGGACCGGGTGGGGATGGTTGTGGGGGGCCTGACAGCCCCGACCCCCTGGTAACTCCACTGGGGGGGATGTGAGCCGGCTGGGGCCTGAGATGCACAGAAATGGGGGAGCGGGAAGGAGGCCCCGCCCTGCTAGTGGGCAGCTGCAGGGCCTGGAAGGTGCCATGAAACAAACTCGGGGGGCGGTTAGGCCCCAATTTGCCCTAGAGCAGATGAGATCACGACCCCATGGCAGAGACATGCAAAGAGCCAACACCCCCAGTCCTGCTCTGACCCACCAGCCCCCACTGCCCTCCCAGAGCCGGGGGAGAACCCAGGAGTCCTGGCTCCCAGCCCCCGGCTCTAACCACCAGCCCCCACTCCCCTCCCAGAGCCGGCAGAGAACCCAGGAGTCCTGGCTCCCAGCCCCCCTGCTCTAACCACCAGCCCCCACTCCCCTCCCAGAGCCGGGGGAGAACCCAGGAGTCCTGGCTCCCAGCTCTAACCACCAGCCCCCACTCCCCTCCCAGAGCCGGCAGAGAACCCAGGAGTCCTGGCTTCCAGCCCCCTGCTCTAACCACCAGCCCCCACTCCCCTCCCTGAGCTGGAGAGAGAACCCAGGAGTCCTGGCTCCCAGCCTCCCAGCTCTAACCACCAGCCCCCACTCCCCTTCCAGAGCCGGAGAGAGAACCCAGGAGTCCTGGCTCCCAGCCCCCCTGCTCTAACCACCAGCCCCCACTGCCCTCCCAGAGCCAGGAGAGAACCCAGGAGTCCTGGCTCCCAGCCCCCTGCTCTAACCACCAGCCCCCACTCCCCTCCCGGAGCTGGGGAGAGAACCCAGGAGTCCTGGCTCCCAGCCCCCCTGCTCTAACCACCAGCCCCCACTGCCCCCCCAGAGCCGGGGGAGAACCCAGGAGTCCTGGCTCCCCAGCCCCCCCGCCCTCACCGAGCATGTTCCCGATTCAGTGGAATCTCTGCCAGCCTCAGGACGAGCCCAACGCAGGTCACCTGGATCTGACCCCAGCCCCGGGCTCTGCCGGTGCGCCTCACTCTCAACCCGCAGCCCCTGCCAGCCCCCCCAGCACAAGCGAGCTGCGGAAAGCGGCTTTCTCTGCCTCCCGCGCTCTGTGGATAAATAATTTATCCCCTGTGGAGCTGCAGCAGGGCCCTGCCTCGGTTACATGCCACATGCCCAATCTGGTGCAGAGCAAAACACCCGGGCAGCCACCAAGGCCTCGGCGTGGAGCTGGGGGGGGGGGCTGGAGGGAGAAAGCACACATCTGCCACGTCCCCAGACACAGAGGGGCATTTGATACAGCCAGCTCTGGGGCGGAGCAGCCAGGGAACCACAGCACATAACACTGCATGGGGACAGCTCGTCCGGCTCTGAGATGCAGCCAGCTCTGGGGCGGAGCAGCCGGGGAACCACTGCACATAACACCGCATGGGGACGGATCGTCCGGCTCTGAGATGCAGCCAGCTCTGGGGCGGAGCAGCCGGGGAACCGTTGCACATAACACTGCATGGGGACGGCTCGCCTGGCGCTGAGATGCAACTAGCTCTGGGGCAGAGCACCCGGGGAACCACCCCACATATCGCCACACGAGGGATTGGGACAGGAATGAGAAGCCTGTTTCATAGAAACTGCTGGCAACAGTTATGGAGGCAGAATGGACTCAACCCAGGGGGGCTTGGCCCAGATGGCCCTGGCTCATGGCCACGAATGGAGCCCAGGCATCCAGGCTCCCAATCCGCCTGCTCTAACCCACTCCCCTCCTAGGGCCAGGGAGAGAACCCAGGAGTCCTGGTGCTGCCCCATTCTCTTCACCATGAAGGCACATCTCCTCCAAGCCCCCATTCCATGTGGCGGGACCTGTCACACAATCGGGGCTGTTAACACTTGAACCTAGTGATGGGGGAGAAGCAGCTTTCCTCCCTTCATCATTGCAGCGTGAACCTCCAGCCGTCCCACCTAGCCCGGAACCCAAACTGCCCCCTCCTCCTGCCCTCCGCCTTACCCACAATGCATCTCTTTGCCACACCCTTGTGTAATAGTGACCCCCTGGCGCCCCTTGGTGGGAAGTAAGGGAAAGACAGTTTGTAGGGTGACCTGCGGATTGTGTGTCTGTTGCTGTGGTGGGGGCTGGGATCCAGGACTCCTGGGTTCTCTCCCGGCTCTGGGAGGAAAGTGGGGGCTGGTGGGTTAGAGCAGGGGGACTGGGATCCAGGACTCCTGGGTTCTCTCCCCAGCTCTGCGGTTTGCCCCAGCAATGATGCAGTAAGATGCAACAGTCCCCAGGATTCCTGGGGACTGTTAAAGAGACATGCGGTGCCCCCCACTCCCAACCCATAGCCCCCTGCTAGGGTCCCCCCACAAGCTCCGCTGATGCCCCTCACTCCTGACCTGCAGCCCTCAGCTCCTCTCTCCTCCCCCTGCTGCTGGCCCGCGATGGAAGCTGCCACGGGGCACTTAGGAAGAATTACGAGCTGAACAGACGTTTGCATCCTTGGGCAGCCAGGAAATATCCAGCCCATTGCAGATGGTACCAGCCGTGCCAGGCCTGGCCTCCCGCCCACAAGTTTCTCCGCTCCAGCGCTTTGCCCTCCACTCCCCTCCCAGAGCTGGGGGGAGAACCCAGGAGTCCTGGCTCCCAACTCCCCCAGCTCTAACCCACCAGCCCCCACTCCCCTCCCAGAGCCAGGGAGAGAACCCAGGAGTCCTGGCTCCCAGCCCCCTGTTCTAACACACCAGCCCCCACTCCCCTCCCAGAGCCAGGGGAGAACCCAGGAGTCCTGGCTCCCAACCCCCCCAGCTCTAACCCACCAGCCCCCACTCCCCTCCCAGAGCCAGGGGAGAACCCAGGAGTTCTGGCTCCCAGCCCCCCCTGCTCTAACCCACCAGCCCCCACTCCCCTCCCAGAGCCAGGGAGAGAACCCAGGAGTCCTGGCTCCCAGCCCCCTGTTCTAACACACCAGGCCCCACTTCCCTCCCAGAGCCAGGGGAGAACCCAGGAGTCCTGGCTCCCAACCCCCCCAGCTCTAACCCACCAGCCCCCACTCCCCTCCCAGAGCCAGGGAGAGAACCCAGGAGTCCTGGCTCCCAGCCCCCTGTTCTAACACACCAGCCCCCACTCCCCTCCCAGAGCCGGGGAGAGAATCCAGGAGTCCTGGCTCCCAGGCCCCCTCTCACTCCCCTCCCAGAGCCAGAGGAGAACCCAGGAGTCCTGGCTCCCAGCCCCCCCTGCTCAAAGCCACCAGCCCTCACTCCCCTCCCAGAGCCGGGGAGAGAACCCAGGAGTCCTGGCTCCCAGCCCTTCCCCCACACCCACCATGCACACTTCAGCCGTTTCCCAGCCTGTTCTGAATCTGATGCGTGTGGGAATTGCCTGGGTTGGATTCGCACTCTGCTCCCAGCAGGCCCCACAGCAGGGCTGGTGTCCCATGGACCCGCCGCAGGGCGCTCAATCATGTGGCCAAATTTCCTGGCCATGGTAGAGTCCAGGGCTGGACTCTTGAGACAGCAACTCCAAAACCCGAGACTAAAGCGATAGACTGCGGGGGCTGTTCCAGGCGTCCGGCTCTCGGACCAGGCCCAAAGGGAGCGGTGTTCCCGGAGGGATCCCGGCAGACCCTCCCCTAGGGAAGCGGGGCAGGGGCGGAGGGCTGGCAGCGCAGACTCACCCCAGCGTGGTCATGGTGACGATGGTGTACCAGAAGGCGGCCGGGATGCTGGTGAAGTTGGTGCTGCGGGTGCCTTTCTCGGCGTAGAACATGACGGTGGCGAAGATGATGATGGCCATGGTCAGCGAGAAGAGGAGGAAGCCCAGCTCCGAGGCGCAGCTCTTCAGCGTGTAGCCCAGAATCCGCAGGCCCTGCGAGTGCCGGGAGAACTTGAAGATGCGAAAGACCCGGAAGACCCGCAGGGTGACGAAGGCCCCGCTGACGTCCTCGTTCTCCGGCATCACCAGCCCGATGTAGTAGGGCAGGATGGCCACCACGTCGATGATGCTCATGACGCTGCGCAGGAAGCGGCAGCGGCTGGGGGCGGCGAAGAGCCGGAGCAGGTATTCGCCGGTGAAGATGAGGACACAGGCCGTGTCCATGCAGGAGAAGGCCAAGGGGAAGCGCTCGCCGCAGGGCTGCTGGCGCTTCCGGCCGGGCGGCGGCTGGCAGGGGATGGTCTCCACCACGTTGGCGATCACCGAGACGGCGATGAAGAAGCCGGTGACGTAGTAGAAGACCAAGGCCACGGTGCTGGTGTGGGGGTTCTCGAAGGCCCGCCACAGCTGCTGCCGGACGGTGCTGTCCGGCGGAAGCGAAAGGTCGGTGGCGCTCTCCGCTTCCTCGTCCTCGGCCAGCCGCTCGGCGTTCTCCTTCTTGCGGTCGCGGTACTCCTCCAGGCAGCAGTCGCCGATCAGCTCCGGGATGATGCCGTAAAAGCTCAGCTCCTCGTCGAAGGCCTGGATGCACTCGTGCCGGGGGTAGTGCAGGTGGCCAGTGCGGTAGAAATTCAAGACGTGGCGGAAAATCTCCGGGTCGCGGTCGAAGAAATACTCCTGGCTGTCCTCGTCGTAGAAGAAGTCCTTCTCCGAGCTGCCCAGCAGCGTGTCCGGGTACCGATCCAGCGTGTTCTGCCAGGTCTGGAACCGCCGGCCGCTCACGTTCACCACCAGGATCTCATCCCCCCGGGGTCGCCTGTCGCTGGGCGGTTTGGGTATCGGCTTCTTGGCCAAGGGCAGCCAGCCCACGGCGGCCGCGCGGGCAAAGGGCAGCCAGGTAGCCACGCCGGCCGCCATGCTGGCCTGGCGCGGGGGTCGCCGAGGCAGAGAGGGAGCGTCAGCTCGGAACAGGGAAGGTGCCAAAGCCGGAGGTGCCCTGGCAGTGGCCTTGGGACCCAGGAGATGGGGCGCCGGCGGGAGTGGGGGTCGTCTCCAAACTTGGATGTGTCCCAGGGAGGTCGGGGCAGGTCTCAGGACCCAGGGCTCCTCTAGCTGCGGGTCCCCCGTGGGGACCTGCCTGTGGATCAGCCCTCTCCGAACACGAGCACCCAGCCCGCGTGTCACTGTGGGGCACGGAGCCAGGGGCTAGGGGGAGAAACGAGTCGCTCCTGGTCACAGTCTCAGGTACCCCCCGGTCTCGGCCGCCCCCAGTCGAGGCAGGGGGTGGGTTCTGGGCTGCTCCATGCTGCTGGCTCTTGGCAAAGGGTCCGACAGGCTCAGGAGCCGGGGAGCCTCTCAGGGAGCTGCGGGCAGGAGAGAGGAGACATGAGATAGAAAATCAAGACCTGCAGAGTAGACACCTCAGCCCGGACTCCTGGGTTCTCTCCTGGATCTGGGAGGGGAGTGGGGGCTGGGAGCCAGGACTCCTGGGTTCTCTCCCTGGCTGTGGGGGCTGGTGGGTTGGAGGGGGGACCCCAGCGGGGCGGGGGCAGGCCTAGCCAAGCATCGGGGGAGGGGTGGATGTTTTTGATTCTTACTCAAATCCCTTTCCCGGACCCCCCCCCACTGCGAGGGACAGTAACTGCTCCATGGGGGATGGGGGATCATGAGGGACCACCTGACTCAGGGACACCCCAGACTAGGGGTGGAGATGGGGCCAGGGCAGGGGGCAGGGCAGAGGGTGCAGTTGCCAGAGGTGGGGAGGTTGAGGGGGCTGGAAGCGGTTCCATCCTAGCCAGGGTTTGCAGTTCGGCTCTCAGCCCCCCCGCCCCACCGCACTGTCCCAGCGCCCCTGGCAGATGGCGGGGGGGGGCAGATCCGGGGGAGCTGGAACCGGGGGGGCGGATCAGGGAGCCGGGGGGCGGATCCGGGGGCTCTGTGGGGTGGATGGCGGGGCGGATCCGGGGGGGACCGATCCGGAGGCTCTGGGGGGGTGGATGGGGGGGCCGATCCAGGAGCCGGGGGCGGTCAGACAGACCCGCCCGGCCCGGCCGCTCTCACCTCTCTCCGGCGGCCGCGGGCGGCAATCCGGGCTCCGGGCTGGGGGGGTCCCTGCCCCGGCCCCCCCAGGCGCATCGCTCCGCGGGTCCGGGCGGGTGTGAGTGAAGCGGGTCCCGCCTGCATCAGGCGGCGGGGGGGGGGGGAGGGGGAGGTACCGGCTCTTATATCGCAGCGCCGGGTGCCGGGGGGGGGGGCGGGGAGAGCGGGGGGAGGGATGGATCTATAGGGGAGGGATGGAGGGACTTATAGGGGAGGGATCTATGGGGAGGAATGGAGGGATCTATGGGGAAGGATCTATGGCTCTAAAGGGGGCGTGTGGATCTAGCGGGGATGCAGATGGATCGGATCTACATGGGTGGGAGGGGGAACGGGGGATCCGGGGATCGAAGAGGCAGAGATGAGGTTGGGGGGGGCACCAATGCGGCGGGGACAGGGGGGCCCAGAGAAGAGGAAGAATTTGGGGGACTGAGCCAGGGGGTGTGGAGTCCCCAGACCCCTCCCCCACAACAACTCCAGGCAGCTGAGGAGGGGTCCACAGACTCAGAACCAGGGAGAGAAGCCAGGAGTCCTGGCTCCCAGCCCCCCCTCCAGCTCTAACCCCTGGACCCCACTCCCCTCCCAGAGCCAGGGAGAGAACCCAGGAGTCCTGGCTCCCAGCACACACCCAGCAAAGCCAGGGGTCCCAGCAGGATGAGCACACAGGTTTAGTGCCCCTCAGTTCCGACCCCAGCCCCCTGCCAGCCCGGCGGAGCCCCTCACTCCCGACCCGCAGCCCCCTGCCAGCCCGGCCGGTGCCCCTCACTCCCGACCCTCACTCCTCAGCCAGCCCAGCCCTGCGCCCCCCCCGCTCTCTGGGACTCACCAGACTCCCCACCCCCGCGTGCCCCGAGTTGCCAGTGTCGGAACAAACCCTTAATCAGCACATGGGAAGCACGCAGCACTTAGAGCAAATCGATACCCGGAGCGGCTAAGAGCTGTTCAGTAAACGGGCTGACAGCCAGGGCGTGGGGGGCGCTGGCGGGGGCTGCAGGTCGGGAGTGAGGGGCACCAGCAGGGCTGGGCTAGCGGGGCTGCAGGTCGGGAGTGAGGGGCACCAGCAGGGCTGTGGGGGAAGGAAGCTCAGGGCCACTGGAGTAGCCCCCTGCTCTGGGGCAGGATCAGGCAGGTGCCCCTTAGAGGGGACAGGCTCCGTGTCCCCTTCTCTGCTCCCCCAAAGCAGCCGCCCCTCCCCGTCTCTCTGCGTGTGGCTGAGCCTGGTGCCCGCCCCGGGCGCGAAGCAGGAATCTCACGGCAGCTCCGGCATCAGGGCCCTTCAAAGGCTCCCAGGTGACAGGCAGGCGGTGGTGCCCCCAAAACGTCACCCGCCAGCGAGACGCGCCCCAGAAAAACAACCTGCTGCCAGAGAACCCAGCCAGCAGAGCCCCCGGAGCTGGGGAGAGAACCCAGGAGTCCGGGATCCCATCTCCCCCCCTCTAACCCATCGGCCCCCGCTCCCCGTGCAGGGGAGAGAACCCAGGAGTCCGGGATCCCATCTCCCCCCCTCTAACCCATCGGCCCCCGCTCCCCGTGCAGGGGAGAGAACCCAGGAGTCCGGGATCCCATCTCCCCCCCTCTAACCCATCGGCCCCCGCTCCCCGTGCAGGGGAGAGAACCCAGGAGTCCGGGATCCCATCACCCCCCACTCCCCATGCCGGGGAGAGAACCCAGGTGTCCGGGCTCCCAGCCATGACCCCAGACGGGTGACATCTCAGCTGTCTTGATTCCCCCCGCCCCATGCTCACACCCGCATCTTCAGTGGGGGATGTCCCAAGTGTCCAGGCAGCTGCCCCACCCCGGAGGTGGCTGCATCGTGGCTCATGGGCTGCAGGCCCTGGCTACGAAGGCCTTTGGGCTCTTTGCTCAGGGAAAGCGGTAAAAGCATCTGTACGTTGTTGAACCCATTGGCCCATCTACCCTGGTCTCCTGGCTGCAGTTGACTTTCCAAGGGCCCTGCACCCCCGGCCAGACACCAAATATCCTGCCTGCCGCTTGCCCTGCTGCAGTGGGACCCAAGATTGATACCAGCCCAGCTCTGGGACGAAATCCAGTGGCCAGCAGTTCCGCAGGACCCGCATCCAGGGACTTTCCAAACTTTCCAGCTGTTTGGTCTCCCCGCAGCACCCCCTGCTGGCCCCTTCTAAATAACATTCCCTTGTGGCCAGAACTCACCTCCACGGGGCTGTGTAACTTCGGACAGAGTTTAAGCTGCCACGTGATTGGCTGATGAAAAACGGGCCTCCCATTGGTCAGGAGGGTTCGCGGTCCTGCCCTCACCCTCCCCAGACCGTTGGAGTTTGCTGACAAAAAAATTAGTCTAAATAAGGGGGGGGGGGTCGAGCAGGGGCTCCGGGTCGGGAGTGAGGGGCACCGGCAGAGCTGGGGGGACGGGGCTGCAGCACTTTGATGCCAGCCCCTGCGGGTGTCTGACAACCTGGCCTCAGCTCCCTCCTGCCAGCTGCCAACGCCGAAATGTGGCCAGCTCTGGGGTGGGGCGGCTGGGGACCAGCTGCATATAACAACACCCTTCAGGGACAGCTCGCCTGGTGCAGAGATGCAGCCAGCTCTGGGGTGGGGTGGCTGGGGACCAGCTGCATATAACACCCTTCAGGGACAGCTTGCCTAGCGCAGAGATGTGGCCAGCTCTGGGGTGAGACAGCTAGGGACCAGCTGCATATAACACCCTTCAGGGACAGCTCACCTGGCGCTGAGATGCGGCCAGCTCTGGGGCAGGGCGGCTGGGGACCAGCCGCATGTAACACCCTGCGGGGACAGCTCGCCTGGCACTGAGATGCAGCCATCTCTGGGGTGTGGCGGCAGGGGACCAGCTGCATGTAACACCCTGCGGGGACAGCTCGCCTGACACTGAGATGCAGCCAGCTCTGGGGTGGGGTGGGAGAACCTGAAATTGCCCTAGGGGGAATTAACCCGGGCGCCTGGGTTCCTGTCCTGACTGGAGCTTCGAGGCACACACTGGAGAAGATTAGGCCATTTCCCCACCCCATGGTGTCCCCCAGCCCCTGGCCCTTCCCCCCAGCCCCCTACTGCTCCCCCCCAATCCCCTAATGTCCCTGTGACAAAGTGGGGGGGCGTTTCTTGGTTTTTCTGTATGTTCCAGGGGGTGGCAGGCTCAGGGGGTGGGACTCAGTGTCCCTGGGGGTTGCTGGTTTAACGAGGGGGAGGGAAGTTGGGACCCCAGCCGATGGCCTGGAGGATGGAGACCCCAGCGACCGGTGACCTGGTGACCCAGCTCAGGAGTTGCAGCTGGTTCTGGCCACGGGGGGACAATGGGCTGCGGGGAGAGGGGCCCGGGGACCTGATCAGCCAGAGGACAGAGGAGGGGAGAGGGGGCCCAGGCCACCCCGGTTACCTGGAGAGAAGCCAATGGACAGAGGCGGGTTTGGGCCGGGGGCAGCAGATGCCCAGCTGGGAGTGGGGGGGCTCGGGGCTGGAGAGGGGGAGCAGGCAGAGCCCCCCTGGCTGCAGGGGGACTGGGATGTGCTGGGCTGAGGGAGGCCAGGCTGGGGGCCGGGGAGTTTCCTGTGCTGGGGTCAGACGCTCAATAAACTCTCTGGGCTAGTGAAGGGGGTGGGGGGGATTATCCCCTCGGGGGGGTGCAGCCCTGGGGGGCCCAGAGCGAGGGGACTCCCTGGGGGGCCCACGGCAGAGACAGACGTGCTGAGGCTCAGAGAGGTGCAGCTCCAGGAGGTGGAGGAGCCTGACCCCGAGGGAGAGTGGCCCCCCGAGAAGGTGTCACACTGAAGGGGGCTCCCCCCACAGGGCCATGAGTGGGCATGATCTGAGTGTGACAGTCCCCCACTGATCCCCCCATGCCTCTGCCTGCCTAGCCCCCCCCCCAGGCCCTGCCCTACAGCGCCCCCCCCAGCACTGCCCAGGGAGAGCAGCCCCCCCAGCACTGCCAGGGGAGAGCAGCCCCCCCCGATCCCCCCCCAGGCCCCTGTCCCCAGCACCCCCCCAGCACTGCCCAGGGAGAGCAGCCCCCCCAGCACCCCCCCAGCACTGCCAGGGGATAGCAGCCCCCCCCCGATGCCCCCCCAGGCCCCTGTCCCCAGCACCCCCCCAGCACTGCCCAGGGAGAGCAGCCCCCCCTGATCCCCCACCAGGTCCCTGTCCCCAGCACCCCCCCAGCACTGCCCGGGGAGAGCAGCCCCCCCAATCCTCTCCCCCCAGGCCCCTGTCCCCAGCACCCCCCCAGCACTGCCCGGGGAGAGCAGCCCCCCCATCCCCCCAGCACTGCCCGGGGAGAGCAGCCCCCCCAATCCTCTCCCCCCAGGCCCCTGTCCCCAGCACCCCCCCAGCACTGCCCAGGGAGAGCAGCCCCCCCCGATCCCCCCCCAGGCCCCTGCCCCCAGCACCCCCCCAGCACTGCCCGGGGAGAGCAGCCCCCGCCCAGCCCCCACCTGACAGCAGCCGAGCGGGCACTGCGGCATCCACATCTTTATTGTCTCCGTAATTAACCGTGGTTCACGTCACCAACACATTAAATACCCCCGAGCCGGGGGGGGGCCAGGAAAGTGCAGTCAGAACATCGTACCCCCCCCCCCCCCCCCCGCCGAGAGCTGGACAGACACAGAACCTTCCCCCCTGCCCACTTTGCGGGGGGGGGGGGTGTATTGGACACATGCGGGGGGACTGAGGGGCAGGAAAGGGGGGTTCAGAGCAAGCCAGAAGCAGAGCATGATGGGTAAAGGAGCCACTACCCCATGGGGGAAACTCAAAGAAATGAACAGGTGCCCCTCCCTCCCGAACCACAGACACCCCCCCCCACCGGCCCTACTGGTGCCCCCCACTCCCGACCCGCAGCCCGCTGCTAACCCGGCACCCCTCCATCCCGAACAACCTCCCCCCGCCAAGGCCCTGCCGGCGCCCCTCCCTCCCGAACCCCAGACCCCTGCTAGCCTGGCACTACCGGCACCCCTCCATCCCGAACAACCTCCCCCTGCCAAGGCCCTGCTGGCGCCCCTTCCTCCCAAACCACAGACCCCCCCCCCCACCGGCCCTACTGGTGCCCCCCACTCCCGACCCGCAGCCCGCTGCTAACCCGGCACCCCTCCATCCCGAACAACCTCCCCCCGCCAAGGCCCTGCTGGCGCCCCTCACTCCCAAACCACAGACCCCCCCCCCAGGCCCTGCCGGTGCCCCTCCCTCCCCACCCGCAGCCCCCTGCTAGCCTGGCACTGCCAGCACCCCCCCCCCCAGGCCCTGCTGGCGCCCGTCACTCCTGAACCACAGACCCCTGCTAGCCTGGCACTGCCAGCACCCCTTCCTCCCAAACCACAGACCCCCCCAGGCCCTGCCGGTGCTCCTCCCTCCCCACCTGCAGCCCCCTGCTAGCCTGGCACTGCCAGCACCCCCCCCCAGGCCCTGCTGGCACCCGTCACTCCTGAACCACAGACCCCTGCTAGCCTGGCACTGCCAGGACCACTTCCTCCCAAACCACAGACCCCCCCAGGCCCTGCCGGTGCCCCTCCCTCCCCACCTGCAGCCCCCTGCTAGCCTGGCACTGCCAGCACCCCCCCCCCAGGCCCTGCTGGCGCCCGTCACTCCTGAACCACAGACCCCTGCTAGCCTGACCCTGCCAGCACCCCTTCCTCCCGAACCACAGACCCCCCCAGGCCCTGCCGGTGCCCCTCCCTCCCCACCTGCAGCCCCCTGCTAGCCTGGCACTGCCAGCACCCCTTCCTCCCAAACCACAGACCCCCCCCCAGGCCCTGCCGGTGCCCCTCACTGCCGAACCCCAGACCCCTGCTAGCCTGACCCTGCCAGCACCCCCCCTCCCCCCCAAGGCCCTGCTGGTGCCCCTCACTCCCGGCCCCCCCCTTTCCCCTCACAAGGCCCCTGGGGAATTGGGCTACAGTTCCCGCTCCTGCCAGTGGAGGCAGCACCATGAAATCTCGTCTCTTCCCCCTGCTTCTTAAAGGGCTAGTTACCCACCCCCCAAATCCCTCCAGCACAGGGGGAGGGCTGGGGGGAGCGTGACATGAAGCTGACGAGGGGTGGGAGCACGGATGCAGAGTATGGGTGGGGCGGGCAGTGAGGTGGGGGGAAGGGAGCCCAGGGGGCAGCACCCCCTCCCAGCTGGGAGGGGCTAAGGGCAGATGGGGGCAGAGGAGATAATTACCCATTACCGGAGCTGGGGGGAGCGGGTGCCCCTCAGGAGGGGAGGGGAGAGGCAGACAGGGCAGAGCATGGGGGGGGGGGATAGTTACCCATTACCCAAGCTGGGGGGCGGAACTGGGGGGATGGGAGGGGCTAGGGGAGGAGCTGGGGGGGCAGAGGCCAGCCAAGGGGTTATAGTTCCCACCCCCCACATAATATCCCCGGGGGAAGCTGCTGGCCAGGCAGGGGGCAGTGGCTGAAGCAGGAGCAGGGGGGGCCCTGGGAAGAGGCAGGCCCCACCCCCCGGCACGGTGCACTGGGGCGGTCAGGGGGGGTCGGCGCCGTTGGGGGCGGGCGGGGGGAGGGGGGCACACTCCTTGCTCAGCCGCACGATCTCCTGGGACAGGACCTCCAGGTGCTGCAAGAGACGAGAGGCGGAAGGGGGGGTGAGGGCAGAGAACCCAGGCATCCGGGCGCCCCCGCCCAGGCCCCACCCCTCACCTTCTGCAGGTGCAGGTTCTTGGTGAGCTGCTCCTCCAGCATGTTCTGCAGCTTCTTGTTCATCTCCCGCAGGTTGTCGTCGCCCGGCTTCACCAGGTCCCGCAGGACGCTGCCCAGCCCGCCGCGCTCCAGGGGGCCGTGGGGGGCCGACACGTCTGGGGGGACGGGGGTCAGGTGGATGGGGGGGCAAGCCCCTGCAACACGCCCCGCCCAGCGAGCCCCCGCAACACAGCTACCGCAACACAGCCCAGGGGTGGCCCCCCCACAACCCCCAGCGAGCCCCGGCAAAACAGCCCAGGGGCGCCCCCCCACAAGCCCCCCCAACACAGCTACCGCAATGCAGCCCAGGGGAGGCCCCCAGCGAGCCCCCACAACACACCCAGGGATCAGCTGGCCACAAGCCCCCAGCGAGCCCCCACAACACACACGCAGGAGGCAGCTGGCCCCAGGAATCCAGCTGGGAACAGACAGGACCCACCGCTAGGCAGGGGGCAGTGAGCCAGAAAGAACGAACCCAGGTGTCCTGCCCCTCCCCCCTGCCTAACCACCTCCTCTGACCACCAGCCCCCACTCCCCTCCCAGAGCTGGGGAGAGAACCCAGGAGTCCTGGCTCCCAGCGCCCCCGCTCTAACCCACCAGCCCCCACTCCCCTCCCAGAGCCGGGAGAGAACCCAGGAGTCCTGGCTCCCAGCCCCCCTGCCCTAACCACCAGCCCCCACTCCCCTCCCAGAGCGGGGAGAGAACCCAGGAGTCCTGGCTCCCAGCCCCCTGCTCTAACCACCAGCCCCCACTCCCCTCCCAGAGATGGGGAGAGAACCCAGGAGTCCTGGCTCCCAGCGCCCCCCTGCCCTCAACCATTCTTCAGTGTTTGGGGCTGGGAGCCAGGACTCCTGGGTTCTCTCCCCGGCTCTGAGAGGGGAGTGGGGGCTGGTGGTTGGGGGGTGGGGCTGGGAGCCAGGACTCCTGGGTCCGCCCCACGCAGGGCAGGACAATGACAGAGGAAGAGAAGTGGGGGAGGTATTTTTAGCCTTCATTAAAGATTCAGGGCCGGAGCCGGCAGCTGCTGAGCCCAGGGGAGCACGACCCCGCAGCAGCTATTTATACCCAGGGCTGAGCGCCAGAGCTGCCCGCACCCCTGGCTCCTCGCCCTGCCCCAGAGGTGGCTGCATCTCCACACCAGGGGACTGTCCTGGGTGCTGTTGTGTGCAGCTGCTCCCCAGCCGCCCCGCCCCAGAGGTGGCTGCATCTCCTCGTGGGCATGGCTAGGTGAATGCTGGCCTGAGCCCAGGGCTGAGAGCGGAGGGTGGAGCCCCAGCCCCTGCGGAGGACAGACGGAGATGATCTAACTTGGGGGCCCTGGGCAAATGCTGGGCTAGCCAAGTCCCCCACCCCCCAGTCCTGCCCAACAGGGGAGAGGGCCCAGCCCCCCAGCGCCCCACTCCCGGGGCTGCCCCATGTTCCAGGGAGCTGCTCCCACCCCACTTTGCGGGGGACGCGGCGCCAGCTCTGAGCCAGGCTGGCTGGATTCCCGAAGCCACCTCTGGGCCAAGGTGACCCAGGCTGGAGAGAGCAGGAGGGGAAGCGCCCGGCAGACCTTGAGGAGCCGCATGACAGGAGCAGTTCCAGGGACACGGGGCCTTTCCTCTGTAGGGGACGCCAGCCCCAAATTGCCCCATGGCAGGGGGGCGGCTGGCTCAGGGGGGTTCACTCTCCTTCCAGAGCAACAGAAGTGACTTGGAGAAAATGAACAGGCCATGGGGACCTAGGAACAGCCACACAGACCGCAGGGAGGCTCGCTCAGTGCCGACATGCAGCCACCTCTGGGGTGGGGCAGCTAGGGAACAGCAGCACAGAACGCTGCACAGGGCAGCTCACTCAGGATGGGGGGGTGGTATTCAGTGGCCAAATTGGGGCAGACCAAAGACCGCTCAAGCCCCGTGTCCTGTCTGCTGCCAGTGGCTTCCCCTCCCCCCCAGCCCTGCCAGTGCCCCTCACTCCCGCTCCGCTTCCACTGCTAGCCCAGCCCTGGGCTTCCCCCCCACCCAGCCCTGCCGGTGCCCCTCACTGCTGCCCCGCTGCCCCTGCCCAGCCCGGCCCACACTCAGCCCTGCCAGTGCCCCTCAGTCCCGTTCCGCTTCCCCTGCTAGCCCAGCCCTGGGCTTCCCCCTCACTCCCGACCCATAGCCCCCTGCTAGTCCAGCCCTGCCCCTCACTCCTGCCCCACTGCCCCCTCAACCGTGAATTCACCCGGGGGGGTGGGGAGGTAAGGGTTTTCCCACCATGCCATGCATCAGGACCCCCCCGGAATGTCTGGGACGCCTGCTGATGAATCCAACCCACTGGGACAGGGAGCAACACCCCCCCCCCGCGTCCCCTCCCGGACACTGGAGTTCTCACCAATGCGACTGTCCATGACGTAGGTCTCGATAATGGCGCTTTTCCGGCACAGATCCGCCGCCATCGAGGAGCTGCTCACCTCCAGATGCTTCACCTGTTGGGAGGGGGGGAGGGCAGGTCAGAGCACAAGACATCGCCCCTCACTCCTGCCCCGGCGCCCCCAGCCCAGTGCCCCCCACGCCAGCCCAGCGCCCCCCACTCCTGCCCCGTGGAGCCCCCGGCCCGCCCAGCACCCCCACTCCTGCCCCAGCGCCCCCAGCCCAGTGCCCCCCACTCCTGTCCCACAGTCCCCCGGCCTGCCCAGCGCCCCTTGCTCCTGCCCCGCAGCCCCCCAGCAACCCCATTCCCCCCTGCAGGGTGGGGCTGGTACCTTTTCCTCCAGCATCCACTTCTCCTGCTGCGTCTCCGCCAGGCGCTGGAACAGCTCCGAGATCTCCTCGTCCGACAGGTCCGCGGGGCGCTGGGACTGGGGGCTCCCCGTGTTGGACTGGGGGGGATTTGCAAAGGGGGCGGGGCATAGTGAGTGGGGAGGGGAGCTCAGGCATGGGGGCGGGGCTAGCAGGAGAGGCCACGCCCCCTGGGCAGGGAGGGACTAGGAAGGAGCGCGGAGGTCCCGCCTCTTTAGGAGGGAGGGGGAAAGAAACATGGGGCGGGGCTTGGTACACAAGAAGCCCCGCCCCTCCTCACCTTGGTGCTGCCGGGCCCAGACCCCTCCTTCATGGCCTCCCGGTAGCTGAAGGACGAGATGCTGCTGCTGTCGCCCGTCTGCGCCCGGCTGGGGGAGCTCATCTCAGCCAGAACCAGCTCCTCGAGCCCTGTGGAGACAGGGCATGCGACCCAGGAGTCCAGGCTCCCAGCCCCCCAAAACCATCTGTTTGCAACAGCCCAGCAGGGGCTCCCCCCTCAAACCAAATGCCAGCTGACTCAGCCCCCCCGCCCCCAATTCCCTACCAACCAGTGAGGGTGGGGGCTGCGATGCCGCATGGGGCCAGCGAGCCTGGTGCTGAGATGCAGCCAGCTCTGGGGTGGGGCAGCTGGGGAACAGCCACATATAACACTGCAGGGGATCGGCCTGTCTGTCTACAGAGACAGGGATTTGTTCTCCCCTCCCAGCACCCAGAGAATTGCACTGCAACATGTGCGGGGGGGGGCAGTCGGTGAGCGGGAGAGACGAAGAAACGGGCACTGAGCTTGGGGCTGGTTCCCAGCGAGCCAAGAAAGCGGCTGGAAATAGCCCGACCCTGAGGGGGGCCCCCCTCCAAGACCCAAATCCAGCCCTGAGCCTGCTGCAGTCAGGGAATGACTCCAGATTAGACCCCCCCAAGAGCCCCCCAGCTACCGACACTACCAGGAGTCAGCTTCCTGGGAATTCACCTTGGAGTTCCCGGACGGCAGCGGGTGAAGTGCGGGGGCTTCGCTCCCATGGGGAGACAGGAGCCAACACCACCCCATGTTTACCCCCACCGGGGCAGACGCCTCCAGTGCCAGGATGCATCTGGCTCTGGAGGGGGCCAGCAGAGAAACAGCCACACAAGGACACCAATGCTGAGACCCTCCCAGAGCCGGGGAGAGAACCCAGGAGTCCCGGCTCCCAGCCCCCCCTGCTCTAACCACCAGCCCCCACTCCCCTCCCAGAGCCACGCTCCAAGCCCCCCAGCACTGGGGGACAGAAGTTGAGGCGCCCGTTAAGCCAGGTGACGGTTATTCCGCGGGAGATGAAAGCTTTGGGCTCCAGATAAATACGTTTCTTTTCAACGTGTTTGTTTGCCATGGGAATTAATGTTTTAGGCCCAGAACCGTAATTTAATAGTCCAACTGCCCGCGGCAGTGAGGCTGGCACGGAAACGGCGCACGCCCGTCGTTAATATTTTATCTCCACGTCTCCTGCCACAGCCAAGTGAAAAGCAGAACGATTTTGCCTCTTGGTGCTTGGCCCTGAAGAAACCGCCCTCGACGGTGGGGGTGGGGGGGTGTGGTGTGGTGTGTGTAACTCCACAGATTCAAGAAACGGCCCTGCCCCAAAAGCCACCCAGTCAAAATGCACCCTCTCTGGGGCACGCCCTGTGTCCCTACCCGCTCGAAAGCTTGCTGAGCTCTTGGCCTTCTGGGCCATCCTGCAGCGAGGAGTTCCACAGGCTCCTCCTTTGAAACTGCCCCTCCCGCTTCTGTGAAGCCTTGGCTGACTGGAGAATGGTGGGGCTGCCCCCTAATGGTGGAAGGGGGGAACATCGCCCCCAACAGGCCACAGCCTAAGATCACCGCAGATTCACTGTGCGGCTGTTCTCCAGCCGTCCCGCGCCAGAGGTGGCTGCATCTCAGTACCAAATGGGCCATACTTGTGAAAAGGAGCCTGGGAAGGGACTGGAGGTTGAGGGCAAGGCCCCGTGTCCCATTACCTGCCCCCCTGGGCCAGCTAGTCCCTGGTGCCAGATGGGCTGGGGGGCCCAGTGTCCCATCCCCACTCACCCGTCCGTGTCTTGCTGTTGGTCAGGATCTCCTGCAGTCGCTCCTGCAGCTTATCCGCCCGCTTCCGCTCCAGCTGCAGCTGCCGTTTCAAGTCTTTGAGCTACGGAGAAGGGGGGAGGAGCATTGAAAGGGCCGGCGGGCCCGGGACCCGGAGTGCAGCCCTGTGCCGGGCAGGGGGGGCAGGGAGTGTGCTGCTGTTTAACTGTCTCCCCTCTGCGTGGTGCCAGCTGGAGGGGCCGGGGGGGCTCCATGACTGCAGTGCATCGAGCTGCGTCACAGCAAGGGGAGTGCCCAGGTTCTGTCCCGGCTCGGGGGCAGCGGGGATCAGGACTCCTGGGTTCCTTCGGCGGGGCTGGAGGGGGCCGGGACTCGGGGGCCGGGACTCGGGGGCCACTCACGGCAGCACTGCCTTTCTTCTCCAGGATGCGCTGGCCGTCCACCGTGTCCTTCACTTCCTGTCAGAAACGAGGCTGCGTCAATTTCCACCCCAGCCCCACCCCACCCCGCCCCGCCCCGGGGGGCTCTGGGCCAGAGGGAACCTGGGCTCCCCCTCACCTGTCTGAGGCGGCTGATTGTGCCCACGTGCTCGTCCCGGGAGCTCTCGGCCGCCCGCAGCTGCTCCCTCGCAGCGTCCACCTCCTGGTCCTTTAGCTGAGGGGAGGGACACAAGCAGCCAGGGGTTAAAGGGCTGCCTGTCCCACAGAACATGCAGCCCCCCCCCGGGGCGCCGCCGCACCTAACGCCCCAGCGGGGGGCTCCCCGGCTCAGAGACCCAGCCGCCCCCGGGGCACCGCCACGTCTAACGCCCCAGCGGGGGGCTCCCTGGCTCGGAGACGCAGCCCCCCCCCCCGGGGCACCGCCACGTCTAACGCCCCAGCGGGGGGCTCCCTGGCTCGGAGACGCAGCCCCCCCCCCCCCGGGGCACCGCCGCACCTAACGACCCAGTGGGAGGCTCCCCGGCTCGGAGACGCAGCCCCCCCCGGGGCACCGCCACGTCTAACACCCCAGCGGGGGGCTCCCCGGCTCGGAGACGCAGCCCCTCCCCGGGGCACCGCCACGTCTAACGCCCCAGCGGGGGGCTCCCCGGCTCGGAGACGCAGCCCCCCCCGGGGCACCGCCACGTCTAACGCCCCAGTGGGGGGCTCCCCGGCTCGGAGACGCAGCCCCCCCCGCCCCCGGGGCACCGCCACGTCTAATGTCCCAGCGGGGGGCTCCGCGGCTCGGAGACGCAGCCCCCCCCGCCCCCGGGGCACCGCCACGTCTAACGCCCCAGCGGGGGGCTCCCCGGCTCGGAGACGCAGCCCCCCCCGCCCCCGGGGCACCGCCACGTCTAACGCCCCAGCGGGGGGCTCCCCGGCTCGGAGACGCAGCCCCCCCCCGGGGCACCGCCACGTCTAACGCCCCAGCGGGGGGCTCCCCGGCTCAGAGACGCAGCCGCCTCTGGGGCAAGGCAGCTGCCAGTCGTACCTTTAGCTCGGCCGCGTGCTGCTCCTTGCACACCCGAAGTGCCTCTTCATGGTCCCGTTGGTGCTTTTCAAGCAGCTCCTGCAACACAAGGAAGACGCCCTGAGTGAGAATGGCCGGGGATATGGGGGGTGGGACCTGGGCCGGTTCCCTCCAGGGGGTGCTGGCTCCCACCTGGCCCCAGGGCAGGGGACAGGAATGGCACCCGGGGCCTCTCCCACCTCTGCTTCCTTGAGCCGCCGCTCGAACCAGCCTTTGGCCCCGTCCATGGACTGGATTTGCAGGCGCAGCTCCTCCACCATCTGCTGTAAGCTCTCCAGCTCCCGGGTCCGGGCCTGCGGCGCGGGGAGAGAGGCACCATCACCGCCTGCCCTCACAGTGAGGGGCCGGGGGCTTCCAAGAGGCAGGGCTAGCGTGACCCCACCCAGCTGGGGAAGAGCCCACGGGACTGAGATGCAGCCAGCTCTGGGGCAGAGCAGCTGGGAAACAGCCGCACATAACGCCCCTCGGGCAGAGCAGAGCAGCTGGAACAGCCGTGTGTAAAAATTCTGGCCCCCAGAGGTCCCCCCCCCGGCTCCCTACCCCGCACACCCAGCACCTTCTCCTCCTTGAGCTGCCCCCGCAGTGCCTCCTCGTGCCGTTTCTTCTCCTCGTGCACCTGGCGCAGCTCCCGCTCGTACTGCGCCCGGACGCCCAGCACCTCCTTGTCGTGCTGCACCCGCAGTGCAGCCAGCGCCTCCTGGTGCCGCCCCTTCTCCTGCTGCGTCTCCACCGCCAGCACATCCAGCAGCGACTTGCGTTTGTCTGCGCTCTGCGGGGAGACCCCCGCTGAGCCCCACGGCCAGAGCCCCCTGAGACAGCCCCCCGCTGAGCCCCATAGCCAGATCGCCCTGAGACCGGCCCCCCAGTGCCCCCGCTGAGCCCCACGGCCAGAGCCCCCTGAGACCGGCCCCCCAGTGCCCCCGCTGAGCCCCACGGCCAGAGCCCCCTGAGACCGGCCCCCCAGTGCCCCCGCTGAGCCCCACGGCCAGAGCCCCCTGAGACCGGCCCCCGCTGAGCCCCACGGCCAGAGCCCCCTGAGACAGCCCCCCGCTGAGCCCCACGGCCAGAGCCCCCTGAGACAGCCCCCCGCTGAGCCCCACGGCCAGAGCCCCCTGAGACAGCCCCCCGCTGAGCCCCACGGCCAGAGCCCCCTGAGACAGCCCCCCGCTGAGCCCCACGGCCAGAGCCCCCTGAGACAGCCCCCCGCTGAGCCCCACAGCCAGAGCGCCCTGAGACCGGCCCCCCAGTGCCCCCGCTGAGCCCCACGGCCAGAGCCCCCTGAGACCGGCCCCCCAGTGCCCCCGCTGAGCCCCACGGCCAGAGCCCCCTGAGACCGGCCCCCCAGTGCCCCCGCTGAGCCTCATAGCCAGAGCACCCTGAGACCGGCCCTCCAGTGCCCCCGCTGAGCCCCCCCCCCCCCCCGAGACCAGCCCCCCAGTGCCCCTGCTGATCCGCACGGCCAGAGCCCCCTGAGACAGCCCCCCGCTGAGCCCCATGGCCAGAGCCCCCTGAGACCGGCCCCCCAGTGCCCCCGCTGAGCCCCACGGCCAGAGCCCCCTGAGACAGCCCCCCGCTGAGCCCCATGGCCAGAGCCCCCTGAGACCGGCCCCCCAGTGCCCCCGCTGAGCCCCACGGCCAGAGCCCCCTGAGACAGCCCCCCGCTGAGCCCCACGGCCAGAGCCCCCTGAGACCGGCCCCCCAGTGCCCCCGCTGAGCCCCACGGCCAGAGCCCCCTGAGACAGCCCCCCGCTGAGCCCCATGGCCAGAGCCCCCTGAGACCAGCCCCCGGTGCCCCCGCTGAGCCCCCCCCGAGACCAGCCCCCCAGTGCCCCCGCTGAGCCCCACGGCCAGAGCCCCCTGAGACAGCCCCCCGCTGAGCACCACAGCCAGAGCCCCCTGAGACAGCCCCCCGCTGAGCACCACAGCCAGAGCCCCCTGAGACCGGCCCTCCAGTACCCCCGCTGAGCCCCCCCTGCAGCCAGAGCCCCCAAGGTCAGCCCCCCAGTGCACCTGCTGAGCCCCCCTCCAGCCAGAGCGCTCTGAGACCGGCCCCCCAGTGCCTCCGCTGAGCCCCACGGCCAGAGCCCCCTGAGACAGCCCCCCGCTGAGCCCCACAGCCAGAGCCCCCTGAGACAGCCCCCCGCTGAGCCCCACGGCCAGAGCCCCCTGAGACAGCCCCCCGCTGAGCCCCACGGCCAGAGCCCCCTGAGACCGGTCCTCCAGTGCCCCCGCTGAGCCCCCCCCCCGAGACCAGCCCCCCAGTGCCCCCGCTGAGCCGCACGGCCAGAGCCCCCTGAGACAGCCCCCCGCTGAGCCCCACGGCCAGAGCCCCCTGAGACAGCCCCCCGCTGAGCCCCATAGCCAGAGCGCCCTGAGACCGGCCCCCCAGTGCCCCCGCTGAGCCCCACGGCCAGAGCCCCCTGAGACCGGTCCTCCAGTGCCCCCGCTGAGCCCCCCCCCGAGACCAGCCCCCCAGTGCCCCCGCTGAGCCCCACGGCCAGAGCCCCCTGAGACAGCCCCCCGCTGAGCCCCATAGCCAGAGCGCCCTGAGACCGGCCCCCCAGTGCCCCCGCTGAGCCCCACGGCCAGAGCCCCCTGAGACCGGTCCTCCAGTGCCCCCGCTGACCCCCCCCCCCCCCCCGAGACCAGCCCCCCAGTGCCCCCGCTGAGCCGCACGGCCAGAGCCCCCTGAGACAGCCCCCCGCTGAGCCCCACGGCCAGAGCCCCCTGAGACCGGCCCCCCAGTGCCCCCGCTGAGCCCCACGGCCAGAGACCCCTGAGACCGGCCCCCCAGTGCCCCCGCTGAGCCGCACGGCCAGAGCCCCCTGAGACAGCCCCCCGCTGAGCCCCACGGCCAGAGCCCCCTGAGACAGCCCCCCGCTGAGCCCCACGGCCAGAGCCCCCTGAGACAGCCCCCCGCTGAGCCCCACGGCCAGAGCCCCCTGAGACAGCCCCCCGCTGAGCCCCACGGCCAGAGCCCCCTGAGACAGCCCCCCGCTGAGCCCCACGGCCAGAGCCCCGAGACAGCCCCCCGCTGAGCCCCACGGCCAGAGCCCCGAGACAGCCCCCCGCTGAGCCCCACGGCCAGAGCCCCGAGACAGCCCCCCGCTGAGCCCCACGGCCAGAGCCCCCTGAGACCGGCCCCCCAGTGCCCCCGCTGAGCCCCACGGCCAGAGCCCCCTGAGACCGGCCCCCCAGTGCCCCCGCTGAGCCCCACGGCCAGAGCCCCCTGAGACCGGCCCCCCAGTGCCCCCGCTGAGCCCCACGGCCAGAGCCCCCTGAGACCGGCCCCCCAGTGCCCCCGCTGAGCCCCACGGCCAGAGCCCCCTGAGACCGGCCCTCCAGTGCCCCCGCTGAGCCCCCCCCCCGAGACCAGCCCCCCAGTGCCCCCGCTGAGCCTCATAGCCAGAGCACCCTGAGACAGCCCCCCGCTGAGCCGCACGGCCAGAGCCCCCTGAGACAGCCCCCCGCTGAGCCCCATGGCCAGAGCCCCCTGAGACCGACCCCCCAGTGCCCCCGCTGAGCCCCACGGCCAGAGCCCCCTGAGACCAGCCCCCCAGTGCCCCCGCTGAGCCCCACGGCCAGAGCCCCCTGAGACAGCCCCCCGCTGAGCCGCACGGCCAGAGCCCCCTGAGACCGGCCCTCCAGTGCCCCCGCTGAGCCCCCCCTGCAGCCAGAGCCCCCAAGGTCGGCCCTCCAGTGCACCTGCTGAGCCCCCCTCCAGCCAGAGCACCCTGAGACCGGCCCCCCAGTGCCTCCGCTGAGCCCCACGGCCAGAGCCCCCTGAGACAGCCCCCTGCTGAGCCCCACGGCCAGAGCCCCCTGAGACCGGCCCCCAGTGCCCCCGCTGAGCCCCCTCCCCGAGACCAGTCCCCCAGTGCCCCCGCTGAGCCCCACAGCCAGAGCCCCCTGAGACAGCCCCCCGCTGAGCCCCACGGCCAGAGCCCCCTGAGACAGCCCCCCGCTGAGCCGCACGGCCAGAGCCCCCTGAGAAAGCCCCCCGCTGAGCCGCACGGCCAGAGCCCCCTGAGAAAGCCCCCCGCTGAGCCGCACGGCCAGAGCCCCCTGAGACCGGCCCCCGCTGAGCCCCCCCTGCAGCCAGAGCCCCCAAGGTCGGCCCTCCAGTGCACCTGCTGAGCCCCCCTCCATCCAGAGCACCCCGAGACCGGCCCCCCAGTGCCTCCGCTGAGCCCCCCCCCCGAGACCAGCCCCCCAGTGCCTCCACTGAGTCCGCCCCGAGACCAGCCCCCCTGTGCCCCCGCTGAGCCCCCCCTGCAGCCAGAGCCCCCAAGATCGGCCCCCTAGTGCCCCTGCTGAGCCACACCCCCTACAGCCAGAGCCCCCAAGATCGGCCCCCCAGTGCACCTGCTGAGCCCCCCGTGCAGCCAGAGCCCCCAAGATCAGCCCCCTAGTGCCCCTGCTGAGCCACACCCCCTACAGCCAGAGCGCCCCGAGACCAGCCCTCCAGTGCCCCCACTGAGCCCCCCCTGCGGCCAGAGCCCCCAAGTTTGGCCCCCCAGTGCCCTGCTGAGCCCCACCCCCTACAGCCAGAGCGCCCTGAGACCGGCCCCCCAGTGCCCCCGCTGAGCCCCCCCCGCGGCCAGAGCGCCCAGAGATCGTCCCCCCAGTGCCCCTGCTGAGCCCCCCCCCCCGCAGCCAGAGCATCCCCGAGACTGGCCCCCCAGTGCCCTCGCTGAGCCCCCCCCGCGGCCAGAGCACCCCCGAGACCAGCCCCCCAGGGCCACCCAGTGAGCCCCCCCCCGCGGCCAGAGCACCCCCGAGACCAGCCCCCCCCCGAACCCCTCACCTTCTTGGCCTCTTCCAGCTCCACAACCAGCTTCTCCTTCTCCTGGCCCAGCTCCTGCAGTTGCTCTAGGAGGCGGCTGTTGGCTCGGATGGATTCCTGGGGGGGTGGGAGGGGGGCACGTACCAGGCCCCGATAAATCTGCTGCCCTGACAGCGCAGCCAGGCCCTGTCTCCCACAGCAGCCGGGGTACCAGGGAGACCCCGGCTGACAGGTTTTGGGCCTGACCTCCAGCTGCTTCTCTGGGCAGTCGGCCGCCCCATGGCAAGGAGTTCCGCAGGTGAACGCAAGAGCAAGGCCTCCCGTGGGCATTAACCCAGCAGCCCCCCGGTTCTGGGATCCTGCGAAGGGCAGAGCAGCCTGCTCCTTGATTGGGAACACGCCCCCCCACCCCCCGTGAACACTCGGAGGGGCGGGTAAGGGAACGCAGCCCCATTAATAACCCAAACACCCCACCCCCCCGGGGCAGCCCCTGCAGGCACCACAGGCGGGATGAGCCCTACCCAGGCGTCCCGTCTCCGCACACCTGTAGCTGGGTGTCGAGGTCGTCCCGCTGCCCGGCCAGCGCCTCCTTCTCGCTCTGCTTCTGCTGCAGCTCCAGGCCGAGCGCCGCGCTCTGCTCCCGCAGCAGGTTCAGCTCCTGGGTCTTCGACGTCTGGATCTTCTCGGGGAGAGGAGAGGAGAGGAGAGGCCGCTCGGCCCGGGGAACTAACTACCCGCCCCGGGGAACTACCTACCCGCCCTGGGGAACTACCTACCGTCCCCCGACTCCCGCCCCGCCCCGGGGAACTAACTCCCCGCCCCGCGGCCCCCGCCCCGGGGAACTACCTACCGTCCCTGGGGCCCCTGCCCCGGGGAACTACCTACCGTGCCCCGGGGAACTAACTACCCGCCCCGCGGCCCCCGCCCCGGGGAACTACCTACCGTGCCCCGGGGAACTAACTACCCGCCCCGCGGCCCCCGCCCCGGGGAACTACCTACCCGCCCTGGGGAACTACCTACCGTCCCCCGACCCCCGCCCCGCCCCGGGGAACTAACTCCCCGCCCCGGGGCCCCCGCCCCGGGGAACTAACTACCGTCCCCCGACCCCCGCCCCGGGGAACTAACTACCGTCCCCCGACCCCCGCCCCGGGGAACTAACTCCCCGCCCCACGGAACTACCTACCGTCCCCTGGCCCCCGCCCCGCGGCACTCGGCCCGGGGAACTAACTCCCCGCCCCGCGGCCCCCGCCCCGGGGAACTACCTACCCGCCCCGGGGAACTACCTACCGTCCCCCGGCCCCGCGGCCCCCGCCCCAGGGAACTACCTACCCACCCTGGGGAACTACCTACCGTCCCCCGATCCCCGCCCCGGGGAACTAACTCCCCGCCCCGGAGAACTACCTACCGTCCCCCGGCCCCGCGGCCCCCGCCCCAGGGAACTACCTACCGTGCCCCGGGGAACTACCTACCGTGCCCCGGGGAACTACCTACCCGCCCTGGGGCCCCCGCCCCGGGGAACTACCTACCCGCCCCAGGGAACTAACTACCCACCCCCGGCCCCCGCCCCGCGGCGCTCAGCCCGGGGAACTACCTACTGGCTGCCAGCCCGTGGGCAGCAGCACGACCCCCACCCAATGGTGCTCGGCCTGGGGAACTACCTGCTGGGAACCTGCCCTCGGCTACGGAGCGCCCCACACCAAGCGAGGGGTCCCCAGTAGCTGGGATAAGGGGAAGGCTGAGCGCACCAGTGACTGGGATCAGAGCACAGGAGCAGGCTGGAAGGTGGTTGCCCCCCTCCACCCGGGGGACAAGGGCAGAGAACAGACCAGAGGGGACGCGGACGCCAGATGCGAGGAGAAAAGAATCCAGCAAGTAGGAGAACTGGGGAATTCAGTGCAACAGCCTCACAGGCTGAAGGGGTGAATCGCCACGGGGTGGGGGGGATGCAGCTGCCTCTGGGGTGGGGAATAGCTGCATATAACAGCTCCCTGGCACCGAGATGCAGCTGCTTCTGGGGTGGGGCAGCGCTTGAGAGAGTTTTAGGGCAGGCAGTGAAGGTCAATCCCAGCCCCAGATCAAATCCCACTTTGGTGCAGGACGGGATCAGAGGCACCCCAGCTGAGAGTCCTGCCGAGCCCCCCACCCTGCTCCCCGCCCCATGGTGCCCCCCCAGTGCCCAGCCCTGCCTGCCGGGGGAGAGCGCCCCCTGCCCAAGCGTGTCCCAATGGGTACCTGCTCGAGCGCCGCTAGATTGGTTCTCAGGGCATCGTTCTCAGAGAGAATCGTCTCTACTTGCTCCTGGGTCTCTGCGCTCTGGCAGACTACCTGCCCCCGGGGGGCACGAAGCAGGGAGGGGGAGATACCCCAGAGACAGAGGCAGAAAGAGAAGAGACGCAGGTTAACGTGCAGAACAGCCGAGAAGGAGCTGAACAACGGCAACGCGTCCCTGCCAATGCTCCATCAGTGCCTCAATTTCCCCAGCTGCACCTCACGTGTGATGCCACTGCTGCCCCGTGGCTGGGGCAGGGCGGGGCCCCCACGGCAAGGTGCCATTCGTACGGTCACGTGAGGATGCAGCAATCGGGGGTTAAACACATCACTACGAAAATATCCGTGAACTGCAATATTCAAACCGGGACCCGGGGTCGGTGCGAAATGTCAAATTAACTTCAAGCCCCAGAGCCCTGGGAAACGCCGCCCGCAGCCCGGGAAACGCAGGCACCGGACGGTCCCGGCGCCGCAAAACCCAACAGAAAATCGAGCAGAAGGTAATGAAGGAGCCACAACACGACACGAACCGCAAGAGCCCAGTGGAAACGGGGTGAGGAACTCAGAAACGCAGCGGAAAGCCAAGCCCCGGGGGAGATCCAGAGAGGCCGGGGCGGGGCGGATGACGGGCCGGGCCGGGGCGGGGCGGACAACGGGCCGGGTGATGGGAATGGGGGGCGAACGACATGCAGACGAGCGAAGGCCCTGGGAGGCGACGTGGCCACCGGCGGGACCCACGGGAAGGGAAGGGGCTGGAGTGAACCCGGGAGGTGGGGCAGGGGGGGAAAGCTACTACCCTCGACACGACCCTGGGGGGGACCAGATCCCAGCCCCCACCCAGAGAACCCAGGAGTCCGAGCCCCCAGCCCGTGGCCCCTCACCTGGTCCTGCAGGGCGTGAAGGGCGTCCGCGTGCTCCCTCTGGCGGCTCTGCAGCTGCTCCCGTGCCTCCGAGGCGCTCTGCAGGGGAGAGAGGGAGGGGCTGGGAGAGAGCCCCCCCCAAAAGCATCCCATGGCCTTCTGTACCCGAGCCGCCCCAGCCCGGCTCCTCCCCACCCCTGCGCCAGCCAGCCCCTGCCCCGGAGATGTGATGGGACCTGGGGGGGGGGCAGGCCCCCCGCCCCTCACCTGTGCGGCTGCCTGCAGCTCCTGGTGCAGTTTCTGGTTGCAAAGCTGCAGCGATTTCAGCTCCTCGTCTTTCTGCTGCTGGATCTCCGCCAGCTTGGTCCTGGGGCAGGAACAGCAGAGACGGGGTCCCATACTCAGGGGAGAGAACCCAGGAGTCCTGGCTCCCAGCCCCTTGCTCTAACCACCAGGCCCCACTCCCCTCCCAGAGCCAGGAGAGAACCCAGGAGTCCTGGCTCCCAGCCCCCCCTGCTCTAACCTCCAGCCCCCACTGCCCTCCCAGAGCCAGGGAAGGAGACACACTTTTACCCATTTACTTTAAGCCCTGGGGGGGCAGAGAACATTTGGGGCAGGGAACAAACAACAGCCAGGAGTGTGTAGGGGCCGGGCCCTGCGGGGGGTGGGGGTGGGGTGTGCGTGCGCCCGCTGGAGGGCCGGGCTCCATGCCCCCACCCAGGGGAGCCAGACGGCTGCAGCCAGTGGGTGGCTCTGGCCCTTGCCCGGGGCCCGTCTCACCTGCTGTCATTGTACAGAGCCTCCTTCTCCGTCTGCAGCCGGCGGAAACTAGGAGACAGACGCCCACAGTCACCCCCCACCCTGGTTCTGGGGTGCGGGACCCAGCCCCTCTAGGGGGCACTGGCTCCCCCCCCTGAGAGCCAGGAGAGACCCCAGGCGTCCGGGCCCCCAGCCCCCGCTCCCCTCCCAGAGCTGGGGAGGGAACCCAGGCGTCCTGGCCCCCTGCCCCCCCTGCTCTAACCACTAGACTCCACCCTCCTCCCAGATCCAGGAGAGAACCCAGGAGTCCTGACCCCCAGCCCCCGCTCCCCTCCCAGAGCTGGGGAGGGAACCCAGGCGTCCTGGCCCCCTGCCCCCCCTGCTCTAACCACTAGACTCCACCCCCCTCCCAGAGCCAGGAAAGAACCCAGGAGTCCTGGCCCCCAGCCCCCGCTCCCCTCCCAGAGCTGGGGAGGGAACCCAGGCGTCCTGGCCCCCTGCTCCCCCTGCTCTAACCACTAGACTCCACCCCCCTCCCAGAGCCAGGAGAGAACCCAGGAGTCCTGGCCCCCAGCCCCCGCTCCCCTCCCAGAGCTGGGGAGGGAACCCAGGCGTCCTGGCCCCCTGCCCCCCCTGCTCTAACCACTAGACTCCAACCCCCTCCCAGAGCCAGGAAAGAACCCAGGAGTCCTGGCCCCCAGCCCCCGCTCCCCTCCCAGAGCTGGGGAGGGAACCCAGGCGTCCTGGCCCCTACCTCTCTTGCTTTTTCTTCAGTTTCTCAGTGAGCTGCAGAGAGAGGAGGGAGACGCCGTCAGGAAGGGGTCGCACAGCCCCCTCCCCGGCCCCCCACACCGGGCCAGGGATCCGGGGTCTCACTCACCTTGTTCAGCTCGTCCTGAAGCCGGGAGATCTCGGCCTGCTTGGCCGCCTGGGGAGAGAGCAGGGGCGGGAGTCAGACCCATGGGAGCCCCCAGCCCAGAACCGCCCCCCCGGGCCGTGCCCCCCACTGACCTCCAGGCCCTGCAGCTGCTCCCTCAGCAGCCTCTTCTCCTCCCGCTCCGTCGCCCACTTCAGCTCCAGCTCTGCGGGCAGCGGCGGGGTCAGGCGGGCGTCCGGCGTCGGCCCAGCCACTGCCTCCCCAGCGGGGCCCGGAGCTTGGGGGGTGCCCCCCTGCCCCTCGGCCTGCCGGCCCACCTCCCTCTCCAAGCGCTCCTGCAGGGCTGAGAGAGCCGGTTACTGCCCCACTCCCGCCCCACGGCGCCCAGCCTGCCCCCCCCAGCACCCAGCCACGGCCCCACAGCCTGCCCGGACCCACAGCCCCTCTTCCCACAGCCCACCTGACCCTTTCTGCACGCAAGAGCATCCCTGCCTCTCCCCCCACCCACAGCCCTCCAGCCCCACGGCCCCACCCTGGCCCCCACAGGCCCCCAGCCCAGCTCCCTAGTGCCCAGCCATACCCCCCACAGCCTGCCCTGCCCCCCAGTGCCCACCCCCACCCCACCTGCATGGGGGAGCACCCCCACCTCTCCCCACCCACAGCCCCCCAGCGTCCTGCCCCCCAGAGACCCCCAGCCCAGACCTCCAGTGCCCAGCCATACCCTCACAGCACCCACCCCTGCCCAGCCCCACCTGCATGGGAGAGCACTCGGCCCTGTACACCAGGGCGAGCGTCGCCTGCCCGGACCCCCCCGCCCCGGCCCCGCCTCAGGGCGAGCGTCGCCTGCCTGGACCCCCCCGCCCCGGCCCCGCCTCAGGGCGAGCGTCGCCTGCCCGGACCCCCCCGCCCCGGCCCCCCGCCTCAGGGCGAGCGTCGCCTGCCCGGACCCCCCCGTCCCGGCCCGCCTCAGGGCGAGCGCCGCCTGCCCGGACCCCCCCCGCCCCGGCCCCGCCTCAGGGCGAGCGTCGCCTGCCCAGACCCCCCCGCCCCGGCCCCCGCCTCAGGGCGAGCGTCGCCTGCCTAGACCCCCAGCCCCGGCCCCGCCTCAGGGCGAGCGTCGCCTGCCCGGACCCCCCCGCCCCGGCCCCGCCTCAGGGCGAGCGTCGCCTGCCTAGACCCCCAGCCCCGGCCCCGCCTCAGGGCGAGCGTCGCCTGCCCGGGACCCCCAGCCCGGCCCCCCTCAGGGCGAGCGTCGCCTGCCCGGACCCCCCCGCCCCGGCCCCGCCTCAGGGCGAGCGTCGCCTGCCCGGACCCCCCCGCCCCGGCCCCGCCTCAGGGCGAGCGTCGCCTGCCTAGACCCCCCCGCCCCGCCTCAGGGCGAGCGTCGCCTGCCCAGACCCCCCCGCCCCGGCCCCGCCTCAGGGCGAGCGTCGCCTGCCCGGACCCCCCCCGCCCCGGCCCCCGCCTCAGGGCGAGCGTCGCCTGCCCGGACCCCCCCCCGCCCCGGCCCCCGCCTCAGGCGAGCGTCGCCTGCCCGGAACCCCCCCCGCCCCGGCCCCCGCCTCAGGGCGAGCGTCGCCTGCCCGGACCCCCCCCACCCCGGCCCCGCCTCAGGGCGAGCGTCGCCTGCCCGGACCCCCCCCGCCCCGGCCCCGCCTCAGGGCGAGCGTCGCCTGCCCGCCCCCCCCGCCCCGGCCCCGCCTCAGGGCGAGCGTCGCCTGCCCGGACCCCCCCGCCCCGGCCCCGCCTCAGGGCGAGCGTCGCCTGCCCGGACCCCCCCCGCCCCGGCCCCGCCTCAGGGCGAGCGTCGCCTGCCCGGACCCCCCCGCCCCGGCCCCGCCTCAGGGCGAGCGTCGCCTGCCCGGACCCCCCCGCCCCGGCCCCGCCTCAGGGCGAGCGTCGCCTGCCCGGACCCCCCCGCCCCGGCCCCGCCTCAGGGCGAGCGCCGCCTGCCCGGACCCCCCCGCCCCGGCCCCGCCTCAGGGCGAGCGCCGCCTGCCCGGACCCCCCCCGCCCCGGCCCCCCCTCAGGGCGAGCGTCGCCTGCCCGGACCCCCCCCGCCCCGGCCCCCGCCTCAGGGCGAGCGTCGCCTGCCCAGACCCCCCGCCCCGCCGCCCGGCCCCGTCTCAGGGCGAGCGTCGCCTGCCCGGACCCCCCCCGCCCCGGCCCCGCCTCAGGGCGAGCGTCGCCTGCCCGGACCCCCCCGCCCCGCCCCGGCCCCGCCTCAGGGCGAGCGTCGCCTGCCCGACCCCCCGCCCCGGCCCCGCCTCAGGGCGAGCGTCGCCTGCCCAGACCCCCCCGCCCCGGCCCCCGCCTCAGGGCGAGCGTCGCCTGCCCGGACCCCCCCGCCCCGGCCCCGCCTCAGGGCGAGCGTCGCCTGCCCGGACCCCCCCGCCCCGGCCCCGCCTCAGGGCGAGCGTCGCCTGCCCGGACCCCCCCCGCCCCGCCCCGGCCCCGCCTCAGGGCGAGCGTCGCCTGCCCGGACCCCCCCGCCCCGGCCCCGCCTCAGGGCGAGCGTCGCCTGCCCGGCCCCCCCCGCCCCGGCCCCCCCTCAGGGCGAGCGTCGCCTGCGCGGACCCCCCCGCCCCGGCCCCGCCTCAGGGCGAGCGTCGCCTGCCCGGCCCCCCCCGCCCCGGCCCCCCCTCAGGGCGAGCGTCGCCTGCCTGGAACCCCCCAGCCCCGGCCCCGCCTCAGGGCGAGCGTCGCCTGCCCGGACCCCCCCGCCCCGGCCCCCCCTCAGGGCGAGCGCCCCCTGCCTAGACCCCCCCCCCGCCCCGGCCCCGCCTCAGGGCGAGCGTCGCCTGCCCGGACCCCCCCGCCCCGGCCCCGCCTCAGGGCGAGCGTCGCCTGCCCGGACCCCCCCGCCCCGGCCCCGCCTCAGGGCGAGCGTCGCCTGCCCGGACCCCCCCGCCCCGGCCCCGCCTCAGGGCGAGCGTCGCCTGCCCAGACCCCCAGTCCCGGCCCCGCCTCAGGGCGAGCGTCGCCTGCCCGGACCCCCCCGCCCCGGCCCCGCCGCAGGGCGAGCGTCGCCTGCCTGGAACCCCCCGCCCCGGCCCCGCCTCAGGGCGAGCGCCCCCTGCCTAGACCCCCCCCCTGCCCCGGCCCCGCCTCAGGGCGAGCGTCGCCTGCCTGGAACCCCCCGCCCCGGCCCCGCCTCAGGGCGAGCGCCCCCACAGCGCCAGGTTACCTGCCACGTTCCTTTGCAGCGCCGTGTTCTCGGCCTGCAGCCGCAGGAGCTCGCTGGGAGGGGGCCCTGGGGGAGGGGGCCCCTCCGACACGGGGGCCCCCCCCTGCATCCGCTTATTGTCCGTCTCCAGCTGCTCGATCTGAGAGCAGAGCTGGGGTGAGGGGAGCAGAGGGAGGGGTCAAAGGTTAACCAATATCACAGCCCCCCCGGTGGGGAAACCTCCAGGGCTCCTGGGCAAAGTCTGGGGGACCCGAGCCCCCCCCCCCCCCTGCGCGGTACCTTGGACAGCTCCTGCAGGAGGGTGCCGTTCTGGAGCCGGAAATCCTCCTCCTGGCTCTGCAGTTTGCTCTGCAGCATCTCGTTCTCGCTCAGCAGGGCCTCCACTTCCTGGGGGGCGACGGGGATAGGGCACAGGCCGGCTGTGACCCCCCCACCCCGGGCCCAGACCCCTCCAGCCCAGACACTGGCTGTGACCCCCCCACCCCAGGCCCAGACCCCTCCCCAGCCCAGACACTGGCTGTGACCCCTCCCGGGCACAGAAGCCCCCCCATCCCTGGACACCAGCTATGACCCCCCCCGGGCACAGAAGCCCCCTCCCTGGACACCAGCTGTGACCCCCCTCCCCAGGCACAGAAGCCCCCCCCCAGCCCGTGGCTGAGACCCCCACCCCCCAGCTCTGCCCCTTGCCAAGATCCATCCCCTCCTGCCACCTTCACACACTCACCCAACATGCCTCTCAGCCTGACCCCAACTCTCCCCCCGATCCCTAGGCCACCCCCCCCAACAGCCCCCCAATTCTCCCCCACCTCATTCCATCCCCTCCCACAGAGTCCCAGAGCCCGGCACCCCAACAGGGTCGATCAGCTGCCCCAGGGGCAGGAGAGCTGAGTGGGCAGGGTGCCAGCCGGGGGCTCAGGACTCCTGGGTTCTCTCCCTGGCTCTGGGAGGGGAGTGGGGGCTGGCGGGGTAGAGCGGGGAGGCTGGGAGCCAGGACTCCTGGTGCTCTGCTGCTGCCTCCTATGTGCCTCACGTAACTGTGCCTCAGTTTCCCTGTCTGGAACCCAGCGACAGTAGCACTGGCCTACAAGCCCAGATCAAGGCGTTTATAGATGGCGAAGCCCCCAGACACCCCGGTGACGGGCCTCACGCCAGTCCCGGAGACAGAGAACACTGCCCGCCCGAAGCTTTCCCGCTCCGCCGACCCGCCAGCCTCACCTGAGCTTTCTTGCTTTTCCCCAGAGCCTAGAGAGAGCGAGAGAATGGAGGAGTCAGTAACTAAACGCTGCAGCCCCTCAGCTTCCCTTCCACCCACCACTGAGGTGCTGCCCGCGGCGCCAGGCAAGTCACCCCAGTGTGGTGTTATGTGCGGCTGTTCCCCGGCTGTCCCGCCCCAGAGGTGGTCGCATTTCAGTGCTAGGTAAGTCACCTCCATGTGGGGTTACGCGCGGCTGTTCCCCCGCCGGCCCAGCCCTGCATCCTTAAGCAGGGGAGGCGAGCAGGGCCCTTTGGGCCGTCCTCAGGAGCAGGATTGGGGCTGCGCCGCCACACCCCCCAGCGCTCCCCAGGTCGGGAAGGGCAGGTACCTTCTGAGCCTTGGCGAGCTCCTTATCCAGAAAGGCCACACGCTGCCGCAGGCCGGTCAGTTCTGCGGGGAGAGAGACCCGGTGAAACGCCACGGCCGGGGGCGGGCGCCTCGGGGGTATCAGAGACTCTCAGGGTGGGAAGGGGCCTCGGGAGGCACCTGGGCCAACCCCCTGCTCCAAGGGGGACCAGTCCCCAGACAGATCTTTACCCCAGAGCCCCAAATGGCCCCTTCAGGGGTTGAACTCTCAGTCCTGGGGTTAGCAGCCAATGCGCAAACCACCGAGCTACCCCCCGCCCTTCCCCCCCCCCCCCGGCCCCCCCCGCGCCACCCCCCCGCCAGCCCCCTGGCCCCCCACGCTATCCCCCCTGCCCTTCCTCCCCCCCACGCTATCTCCCCCTGCCCCCCACCGAGCTACCCCCCGCCCTTCCTCCCCCCCCCGGCCCCCTCCTGCGCCACCCCCCCGCCATCCCCCTGGCCCCCCACCGAGCTACCCCCTGCCCTTCCTCCCCCCCCGGCCCCCTCCTGCGCCACCCCCCCGCCATCCCCCTGGCCCCCCACAGAGCTACCCCTGCCCTTCCTCCCCCCCAAGCTATCCCCCCTACCCTTCCTCCCCCCACGCTATCCCCCCTGACCCCCACCGAGCTACCCCCCGCCCTTCCTCCCCCTCGCACCATCCCCCCGCCCTTCCTCTCCCCCACGCCATCCCCCCTGCCCCCCACCGAGCTACCCCCCGCCCTTCCTCCCCCCCGGCCCCCTCCTGCGCCACCCCCCCGCCATCCCCCTGACCCCCCACCGAGCTACCCCTGCCCTTCCTCCCCCCACGGCCCCCCCCCGCGCCAGCCCCCCGCCAGCCCCCTGGCCCCCCACTGAGCTACCCCTGCCCTTCCTCCCCCCAAGCTATCCCCCCCTACCCTTCCTCCCCCCATGCTATCCCCCCCTGCCCCCCACCGAGCTACCCCCGCCCTTCCTCCCCCCCAAGCTATCCCCCCTACCCTTCCTCCCCCCACTCTATCTCCCCTGCCCCCCACCGAGCTACCCCCCGCCCTTCCTCCCCCCCCGGCCCCCTCCTGCGCCACCCCCCCCGCCATCCCCCTGGCCCCCCACCGAGCTACCCCTGCCCTTCCTCCCCCCAAGCTACCCCCCCCTGCCCTTCCTCCTCCCCACGCTATCCCCCCTGCCCCCCACCGAGCTACCCCCGCCCTTCCTCCCCCTCGCACCATCCCCCCGCCCTTCCTCCCCCCCGCGCCATCCCCCCCGCCCTTCCTCCCCCCCGCGCCATCCCCCCCTGCCCCCCACCGAGCTACCCCCCCCGCCATCCCCCCCTGCCCTTCCCCCCCCACGCTATCCCCCCTGCCCTTCCTCGAGCTCCCCCATCCCACCCTCCCTTCCCCTCAAGCTAACCCCCTCCCTCCCTCCCCCTCACCGAGCTCCCCCGCCCCTGCCCCCTCCCCAGCTGCCATCCAGCCCCAGGGCAGGGGGGGCAGAGGCCAAGGCCCCCCCAAGAGTGACTCAGTCTCAGGCCCCCCCAGCCCCCCGTTACCGGTGCCAGTTTTCCGCAGCTCGTCGGACAGCTGGTAGTTGTGGGTGCGAAGCTCCAGCAGCTGCGCCTGGGCACAAACGCACGGGGGTCAGAGCGGGGGGGGCCCGGACGCCTGGGTTCTCCCCCCGGCTCGGGGGGGGGTCAGAGCGGGGGGGGCCCGGACGCCTGGGTTCTCCCCCCGGCTCGGGGGGGGGGTCAGAGCGCGGGGGGGCCCGGACGCCTGGGTTCTCCCCCCGGCTCGGGGGGGGGTCAGAGCGCGGGGGGGCCCGGACGCCTGGGTTCTCCCCCCGGCTGGGGGGGGGGTCAGAGCGCGGGGGGGCCCGGACGCCTGGGTTCTCCCCCCGGCTCGGGGGGGGGGTCAGAGCGGGGGGGGGCCCGGACGCCTGGGTTCTCCCCCCGGCTCGGGGGGGGGTCAGAGCGCGGGGGGGCCCGGACGCCTGGGTTCTCCCCCCGGCTCGGGGGGGGTCAGAGCGCGGGGGGGCCCGGACGCCTGGGTTCTCCCCCCGGCTCGGGGGGGGTCAGAGCGCGGGGGGGCCCGGACGCCTGGGTTCTCCCCCCGGCTCGGGGGGGGTCAGAGCGCGGGGGGGGCCCGGACGCCTGGGTTCTCCCCCCGGCTCGGGGGGGGTCAGAGCGCGGGGGGGGCCCGGACGCCTGGGTTCTCCCCCTGGCTCGGGGGGGTCAAAGCGCGGGGGCCCCGGACGCCTGGGTTCTCCCCCCGGCTCGGGGGGGTCAGAGCGGGGGGGGCCCGGACGCCTGGGTTCTCCCCCCGGCTCGGAGGGGTCAAAGCGCGGGGGCCCCGGACGCCTGGGTTCTCCCCCCGGCTCGGGGGGGGGGTCAGAGCGCGGGGGGGCCCGGACGCCTGGGTTCTCCCCCCGGCTCGGGGGGGTCAAAGCGCGGGGGCCCCGGACGCCTGGGTTCTCCCCCCGGCTCGGGGGGGGGGTCAGAGCGGGGGGGGCCCGGACGCCTGGGTTCTCCCCCCGGCTCGGGGGGGGGTCAGAACGGGGGGGGGGGGCGGACGCCTGGGTTCTCCCCCCGGCTCGGGGGGGGGTCAGAGCGGGGGGGCCCCGGACGCCTGGGTTCCCCGCACCTGCAGCCGCTGGAACTCCTCCGCCGACAGAGCCTGCGCCATCTTCCGCCCCCGCCCGTCGGAGGACAAAAAGCCCCACCCCCGCGTGACTGTAACGGTGCGGGGCACTTTAAGGGCGGAGCATAGAGTTACCGGCGGAGGCTGGCGAGAACGTCGCCCGGAAACAGAAAGTGGAGACCATAGAGAGGAGCCGGGCGCCGCCAAGACGGGAGGGAGAGACAGCCGCGCTCAGCGGCCGCAGGATCATAGAGTCGCGCCCTTCTAGGAACCGGAAGTGCGGCCCGTAGAGGCGCAGAGGCTCAAGCCGGAAGGAGAGACGATGGAGTCGTGAGTGATAGAGCGTCGTCCCGCAAAGGATGCGAGGACCATAGAGATGGTCGGCGCGCGAGAAGCCGGAATTAGTGACCATAGAGCCGTAAGGGACAGAGCGGCGCTCGCTGAAAAACAGGAAGTGGCCATGATAGAGATTATGGCGCCACTCGTGGGCAGAGCGTCCACTTGTGAGCCCGGAACCGCAGTGACCATAGAGACACAGGCAGGGAACGTTACCCTCCTTGGTCCTCCAGCGCCCCCTCCCCCACCCCAATTCGTGCCACCCATTAATTAGGATTAATTAAATTAGTGACAGCTGGGCTGCCCCATTAACCCACCCAATTACTAGGTCCCCTAATGAGCGCTGACGAGCCAGCCCCAATTAGCTAATTACCCCAATTGACAGGCTCCCAGGGGTCCTTAGCGAAGGGCCCTGGGGGAAGCCAGGCGCAGCTAACGAGCCGGGCTAATGAGTGAGGCTGCGGCGCTAAGGAGCCGGGTGCTGACTGGGGGAACGTTGGAGTGGCCCCAGGGCTGCCTCAGTTTCCCCTCAGCACCGTGCCCGGGGGCTGCCTTGGGGCGGGACGAACTGGCTGAGACCTGCCCGGGCCGAGGCAGCTGCTGGCCCAGAGGCCGCCTGGGTGGCCCTGGAGGAAAAGTGGGAGCCCCGGGGGGGCTGCCCTGCCCCTGCCCCACGGATGGGATCATCGGAGAACGTGGGGGGCTTGGCCTGGCCTGCGTCCTCCCGGCCTAGGGGCCTTGGGCAGAGCCGCACACGAGCCGTGTCACCGGGAGCCCCTCGTGCCTGACCCCCGGCAGCCGGGCGCTGGCGACCGCCGAGGTCCAGGACAAAGAAACCGGGCGCCGTTAGGTACGGCTGTTCCCCGGTGGTGCCCCAGAGGTGGCTGCATCTCCGTGCCGGCTGAGCCGTTCTCCTGCAGCGTTATACACAACTGGTCCAGCACCCCAGCCCCAGAGGCGACTGCATCTCAGCACCAGACAAGCCGTTCTCATGCAGCGTTATGCATGGCTGGTCCCCAGCACCTCAGCCCCAGAGGTGGCTGCATCTCAGCGCCAGAGGAGCCGTTCTCCTGCAGCGTTATACACGGCTGGCCCCAGTGGTGCCCCAGAGGCGGCTGCATCTCAGCACCAGACAAGCCGTTCCCCTGCAGCGTTATACACGGCTGGTCCCCAGCACCTCAGCCCCAGAGGTGGCTGCATCTCAGCGCCAGAGGAGCCGTTCTCCTGCAGCGTTATACACGGCTGGCCCCAGTGGTGTCCCAGAGGCGGCTGCATCTCAGTGCCAGACAAGCTGTTCTCATGCAGCGTTATGCATGGCTGGTACCCAGCACCCCAGCCCGAAGCGACTGCATCTCAGCACCAGACAAGCCGTTCCCCTACAGCCTTATACACGGCTGGTCCCCAGCACCTAAGCCCCAGAGGTGGCTGCATCTCAGCGCCAGAGGAGCCATTCTCCTGCAGCGTTATACACGGCTGGCCCCAGTGGTGCCCCAGAGGCGGCTGCATCTCAGCACCAGACAAGCCGTTCCCCTGCAGCGTTATACACGGCTGGTCCCCAGCACCTCAGCCCCAGAGGTGGCTGCATCTCAGCGCCAGAGGAGCCGTTCTCCTGCAGCGTTATACACGGCTGGCCCCAGTGGTGCCCCAGAGGCGGCTGCATCTCAGTGCCAGACAAGCTGTTCTCATGCAGCGTTATGCATGGCTGGTACCCAGCACCCCAGCCCGAAGCGACTGCATCTCAGCACCAGAAAAGCCGTTCCCCTACAGCCTTATACACGGCTGGTCCCCAGCACCTAAGCCCCAGAGGTGGCTGCATCTCAGCACCAGAGGAGCTGTTCTCCTGCAGCGTTATACACGGCTGGCCCCAGTGGTGCCCCAGAGGCGGCTGCATCTCCGCACTGGGCAAACCATCCCTGTGTGACCCCTGCAGGGCGTGTGCATTCGGGCGGACTCCTGGCCCCAGGGCTCACCCTCAGACATGCCCCCTCCATTCCTGGCCTGATGCGGGGTGGGGCCTGGGGGCTGGACCCGGGAGGAATTGAGGATATTTATAGTGGGTTAACTAGGGCCAGGGAGAGCCCCCCTCTACTCCCCCCCAAGCGCTGGGACGAGATAAGAACCTTCCACCCCAATTGTCTTGGGTCTGTGAGGGCGGCCCCGCTGCCCCCTCCCCGCACTGGAACGGGTGGTGGGGGAGACACTGCGGCTGGCCCCAGGGGTCTGTTCCGGGCAGGCTGGGTCCATAGGGCTGATGTGGGCAGAGGGGCCCACGGGCTCTGGATCCCCCCAGCCCCTCCCAGTTCTCTCCCCAGCTCTGGGAGGGGAGTGGAGTCTGGTGGTTAGAACGGGGGGGGGGCTGGGAGCCAGGACTGCTGGGTTCTCTCCCCAGCTCCGGGAGAGGAGTGGGGGCTGGTGGTTAGAGCAGGGGGGGCTGGGAGCCAGGACTCCTGGGTTCTCTCCCAGCTCTGGGAGGGGGGGCTGGGAGCCAGGACTCCTGGGTTCTCTCCCCAGCTCCGGGAGGGGAGTGGGGGCTGGTGGTTAGAGCAGGGGGGCTGGGAGCCAGGACTGCTGGGTTCTCTCAGCTCTGGGAGGGGAGAGGGGGCTGGTGGTTAGAGCAGGAGGGCTGGGAGCCAGGACTCCTGGGTTCTCTCCTGGCTCTGGGAGGGAAGTGGGGTCTGGTGGCTAGAGCAGGGGGGCTGGGAACCGGACTCCTGGGTTCTCTCCCGGCTCTGGGAGGGGGGGCTGGGAGCCAGGACTCCTGGGTTCTCTCCCGGCTCTGGGAGGGCAGTGGGGTCTGGTGGCTAGAGCAGGAGGGCTGGGAACCGGACTCCTGGGTTCTCTCCCAGCTCTGGGAGGGGGGGCTGGGAGCCAGGACTCCTGGGTTCTCTCCCGGCTCTGGGAGGGGAGTGGGGGCTGGTGGGTTAGAGCAGGGGGGCTGGGAGCCCGGACTCCTGGGTTCTCTCCCGGCTCTGGGAGGGGGGGCTGGGAGCCAGGACTCCTGGGTTCTCTCCCGGCTCTGGGAGGGCAGTGGGGTCTGGTGGCTAGAGCAGTGGGGCTGGGAACCGGACTCCTGGGTTCTCTCCCGGCTCTGGGAGGGGGAGCTGGGAGCCCGGACTCCTGGGTTCTCTCCCGGCTCTGGGAGGGCAGTGGGGTCTGGTGGTTAGAGCAGTGGGGCTGGGAACCGGACTCCTGGGTTCTCTCCCGGCTCTGGGAGGGAAGTGGGGTCTGGTGGTTAGAGCAGTGGGGCTGGGAACCGGACTCCTGGGTTCTCTCCCGGCTCTGGGAGGGGGAGCCGGGAGCCAGGACTCCTGGGTTCTCTCCCGGCTCTGGGAGGGCAGTGGGGTCTGGTGGCTAGAGCAGTGGGGCTGGGAACCGGACTCCTGGGTTCTCTCCCGGCTCTGGGAGGGGGAGCTGGGAGCCCGGACTCCTGGGTTCTCTCCCGGCTCTGGGAGGGGGAGCTGGGAGCCAGGACTCCTGGGTTCTCTCCCGGCTCTGGGAGGGCAGTGGGGTCTGGTGGCTAGAGCAGTGGGGCTGGGAACCGGACTCCTGGGTTCTCTCCCGGCTCTGGGAGGGCAGTGGGGTCTGGTGGCTAGAGCAGTGGGGCTGGGAACCGGACTCCTGGGTTCTCTCCCGGCTCTGGGAGGGCAGTGGGGTCTGGTGGCTAGAGCAGTGGGGCTGGGAACCGGACTCCTGGGTTCTCTCCCGGCTCTGGGAGGGGGAGCTGGGAGCCAGGACTCCTGGGTTCTCTCCCGGCTCTGGGAGGGGGAGCTGGGAGCCAGGACTCCTGGGTTCTCTCCCGGCTCTGGGAGGGGGAGCTGGGAGCCAGGACTCCTGGGTTCTCTCCCGGCTCTGGGAGGGGGAGCTGGGAGCCAGGACTCCTGGGTTCTCTCCCGGCTCTGGGAGGGGGAGCTGGGAGCCAGGACTCCTGGGTTCTCTCCCGGCTCTGGGAGGGAAGTGGGGTCTGGTGGCTAGAGCAGTGGGGCTGGGAACCGGACTCCTGGGTTCTCTCCCGGCTCTGGGAGGGGGAGCTGGGAGCCAGGACTCCTGGGTTCTCTCCCGGCTCTGGGAGGGCAGTGGGGGCTGGTGGTTAGAGCAGCGGGGCTGGGAACCGGACTCCTGGCTTCTCTCCCAGCTCTGGGAGGGGGGGCTGGGAGCCAGGACTCCTGGGTTCTCTCCTGGCTCTGGGAGGGGAGTGGGGGCTGGTGGGTTAGAGCAGGGGGGCCGGGAGCCAGGACTCCTGGGTTCTCTCCCGGCTCTGGGAGGGCAGTGGGGTCTGGTGGCTAGAGCAGGAGGGCTGGGAGCCCGGACTCCTGGGTTCTCTCCCGGCTCTGGGAGGGCAGTGGGGTCTGGTGGCTAGAGCAGGAGGGCCGGGAGCCTGGACTCCTGGGTTCTCTCTCGGCTCTGGGAGGGGGAGCTGGGAGCCAGGACTCCTAGGTTCTCTCCCAGCTCTGGGAGGGCAGTGGGGTCTGGTGGCTAGAGCAGGAGGGCTGGGAGCCAGGACTCCTGGGTTCTCTCCCGGCTCTGGGAGGGGGAGCTGGGAGCCAGGACTCCTGGGTTCTCCCCCGGCTCTGGGAGGGGAGTGGGGGCTGGTGGGTTAGAGCAGGGGGGCCGGGAGCCAGGACTCCTGGGTTCTCCCCCGGCTCTGGGAGGGGAGTGGGGGCTGGTGGGTTAGAGCAGGGGGGCCGGGAGCCAGGACTCCTGGGTTCTCTCCCGCCTCTGAGAGGGGAGTGGGGTCTGGTGGTTAGAGCAGCGGGGCTGGGAGCCAGGACTCCTGGGTTCTCTCCCGGCTCTGGGAGGGCAGTGGGGGCTGGTGGCTAGAGCAGCGGGGCTGGGAACCGGACTCCTGGGTTCTCTCCTTGGAAGTGGGGGTCTCCCATTGGGGTGGATGTAGCCACAGTCCTGTTCCTCTAGGCGATTCCCCCACCCAAATATCCAGTGCTGGGAGGTCCCTGTGACACCCCCCCAGCAGGAGACCCCAGACCTCACTTCTTCCAAAGAGACTTTATTAAACTGTCCCAGCTCCGCCCCCCCATCCCCTAGGGGGCTCCCCATTGCGTGGGGGCGTGGCTTCAGCAAAGGAGGCGAGGCTGCTGGCACAGCCCCCCTCCCAGGGCAGGAGCCTGCCTCGGCCAATGAGGGGGCTGTGTTTGGGGGGGAGCCCCCTCCTCTGTCTTCTCCTGCCCCCCCATTGCCCCCAGCTGCACCCTGGGGGGCTCCCCCGGCTCCCTGCCCTTCGGGGTGGGTCCAGCTGTATCTCTGAGTCCTGGGGGTCCCCTCGGGGGGGTCCTTGCGCCCCCCGCCCCGGTCAATACGAGGCCACACAGACCATCTCGTCGGCCAGCTCGTCCTCGGCCCGCGAGCGGAGGGGCTCCTCGTCGCTGTACAGGGGGGCCCCCTCCCCGTCGCTGCCCAGGGGCCCCCTGCACCCCCCGGCCCCCCGCCCGCGGCTCAGCAGGTCGGAGGCGGCACTCTCCATCTCGGCGATGGTCATGTGACAGGCGTCGGCAATCTCCCGCTTGGCAAAGGCCACGAACTTGGGGTCCCGGGCGTAGAGCCCCAGGCCCTCCGAGATCAGCACCTGGGGGGACGAGGGTCAGAGAGACGGAGGCGCCCGCCTGGCACCCCTGGAGGGGACGGGCCCTGTACCCCATTCCCTGCCCCCCAGAGCCAGCCGGCACCCCCCAGAGGGGACAGGCCCTGTACCCCATTCCCTGCCCCCCAGAGCCAGCCGGCACCCCCCAGAGGGGACAGGCCCTGTACCCCATTCCCTGCCCCCCAGAGCCAGCCGGCACCCCCCAGAGGGGACAGGCCCTGTACCCCATTCCCTGCCACCCAGCCAGCTGGCACCCCTGGAGGGGACGGGACCCATTCCCCAATCCCTGCCCCCCAGAGCCAGCCGGTGTCCCCCGGAGGGGACGGGCACTGTACCCCATTCCCTGCCCCCCAGCCAGCCAGGGCCCCCCAGAGGGGATGGGCCCCATACCCCATCCCCTGGCTCCCAGAGCCAGCCAGCACCCGGTCCCCACCCCCCAAAGTCACCCAGTGCCCCCCGGAGGGGATGGGCCCTGTACCCCATTCCCTGCCCCCCAGAGCCAGCCGGCACCCCCCAGAGGGGACAGGCCCTGTACCCCATTCCCTGCCACCCAGCCAGCTGGCACCCCTGGAGGGGACGGGCCCCATTCCCCAATCCCTGCCCCCCAGAGCCAGCCGGTGTCCCCCAGAGGGGACAGGCCCTGTACCCCATTCCCTGCCACCCAGCCAGCCGGCACCCCTGGAGGGGATGGGCCCCATGCCCCAATCCCTGCCCCCCAGAGCCAGCCGGCACCCCCCAGAGGGGACAGGCCCTGTACCCCATTCCCTGCCCCCCAGAGCCAGCCGGCACCCCCCAGAGGGGACAGGCCCTGTACCCCATTCCCTGCCCCCCAGAGCCAGCCGGCACTCCTGGAGGGGATGGGCCCCATGCCCCAATCCCTGCCCCCCAGAGCCAGCCGGTGTCCCCCGGAGGGGACGGGCACTGTACCCCATTCCCTGCCCCTAAGCCAGCCAGGGCCCCCCAGAGGGGATGGGCCCCATACCCCATCCCCTGGCTCCCAGAGCCAGCCAGCACCCGGTCCCCACCCCCCAAAGTCACCCAGTGCCCCCCGGAGGGGATGAGCCCTGTACCCCATTCCCTGCCCCAGAGCCAGCCGGGGCCCCCCGGAGGGGACGGACTCTGTACCCCATTCCCTGCCCCCTAGAGCCAGCCAGCACCCCCATACCCCATTCCCTACCCCCCAGAGCCAGCCCGCCCCCAGTCCCTGCCCCCCGCCAGCCAGCGCCCCCCAACTCACGGCTTCCACCAGGCTGTCAGCGCTGCCCCGCTGGTCGTGGTAGCTGGGACTGGGCACGTGGAGATGGGCGTAGGGGGGCCAGGGCAGGTCCGGCTCATGGGCCCCCCAGCGGGTGCGGGAGGGGGGCGGGAGGCTGCGGCTGCTGCTCTTCTCCCCCCAGCCCCTGACCGTCAGCCCCCCCTCCTCCACCAGCAGCAGTGGGGCGTAAAGCAGCCGGCCCCGCTTGGGGGGCGCAGCCCAGGCCTGCGAGGAGTCCCCTGAGGGGTGGCGGGTGCTGTGCCAGGAGGCGGTGCTGCCGTAGCCCTGGGGGGCAGAGCGGGGTGAGCGGGGCTGTGGGGGGAGCACACACACACATGCCCCCCTCGCATGGACATGCCTCCAGTCGCACCATCACATGTGCCATTGCCCCAACACACACACACACACCGTCACACCATCGCTCACAGACACACACACACCCGTCACACCATCACATCCCATTGCACCATCGCATGCACACACACACCATCGTATCATTGCACGCCCATCCCCACAGTCACACTATCACATGTTCCATTGCACCATCACATGCACACATCCCCCCATCGCACACACATGCCCACAGTCACACCATCACATATCCCATCGCACCATCACATGCACATGCCCCCCTGTTGCACCGTCATGGGCACTCAGCCCCCCATCGCACCATCACATGCCCTGTCGCACCATTGCACACACACAGCCCCCCATTGCACTACCGCATGCCCACGCCACATCACACCATCGCACAAACACCCCCGTCGCACCATCACATCCCATCGCATGCACATGCCCTCTATTGCACCATCACATGCACAAATCCGTATTGCACCATTGCACACACACAGCCCCCATTGCACTACCGCATGCACATGCCGCCATCACACCATCGCACAAACGCCCCCGTCGCACCATCACGTCCCATCACATGCACATGCCCTCTATTGCACCATCACATGCACAAGTCCATACTGCACCATTGCATGCGCACAGCCCCATTGCACTTCTGCAATGCACATACCCCATGCTGCACCATCGCATGCACACATACCTTGTTGCACCATCACACAAACATGCACCGTCACACCATCACATGCACACACCCCATCGCACCATTGCACAAACATGCCCCCCATTGCACCATTGCACGCACATAGCCCCCCACTGCACTACGGCATGCACACACCCCATGCTGCACCATCACATGCACACATACCTTGTTGCACCATCGCACGAACATGCCCCCTGTGGCACCATCACATGCGCGCACACCCCGTCGCACCATTGCACACACACAGTCCTGTGGCTCAGCTCCACGTGCAGAGTGTCTGCCCTCTGGCTGTTATGGACACAGGTTGGGAGACGCCCCGTGGCACCAAAGGAGGCGCCCACCCCCCAGCGGGCGCTAGGTGCCTGTCCCCAGCAGGGCCAGGGCCAGCATTTTTTGCCACCCCAAGCTCCCAGTGGCAGAGCACAACTGCCCGGAGTGCCACCCCATGGAATTATGCTGCCCCAAGCACGTGCTTGCTTTGCCAGTGCCTAGAGCCGGGCCCGGGCCCCAGCCACTGCCCAGCTGGGCACCGTGAATGAGCGAGCCACCCCGCACGCCTTCCACAGATCGTCCCGTCAGAGACCCCGGGCGTGCCGCCTCGTGCGAATGGCCGTGCGAGAGGCAGCCCCAGGTGCAGGTCGTGCACAGCCTGTCCCCTCGATACCTGGGGGTGGTGGCGCCGGGCTGGGGCGTTCTGGTGGTAGGTGCCCGGGATGGGCATGTCCTCACAGCTGCCCTGCCGCTGCAAACACTGCATGAGGAAGGGCGACTTCCGGCCTGGGGGCGCCAACGGGGGGGGGCGTAACTCCCCAGCGCTCACATGGCCTCAGACCAAGCCCCACCCCTTCCCATCAAGCCCCACCCCCTGTCCCTCCCCCTCTGCCTTGTCCCCCAGCCCCACCCCACCCTCAAATCTTCCCTCCCCTGCCCACCCTATCCCCGCCCCTTGCCCTGCCTCAATGTTCCTTCCAGCCCCTCCCCTAGCCCTGCCCACCACCCTAGCCACGCCCCTTGCCCTGCCTCAATGTTCCTTCCAGCCCCACCCCTAGCCCTGCCCACCACCCTAGCCCCGCCCCTTGCCCTGCCAAAATGTTCCTTCCGGCCCTTCCCCTAGCCCCACCCACAACCCTAGCCCCGCCCCTTGCAACCCACCACTTGCACCTTCCAGCCCCTCCTGTAGCCCCGCCCACCACCCTAGCCCCGCCCCTTGCCCTGCCTCAATGTTCCTTCCGGCCCTTCCCCTAGCCCCCACCCACAACCCTAGCCCCGCCCTCTTCAACCCACCACTTGCACCTTCCAGCCCCTCCCTTAGCCCCGCCCACAACCCTAGCCACGCCCCTTGCCCTGCCTCAATGTTCCTTCCAGCCCCACCCCTAGCCCTGACCACCACCCTAGCCCCGCCCCTTGCCCTGCCAAAATGTTCCTTCCGGCCCTTCCCCTAGCCCCACCCACAACCCTAGCCCCGCCCCCCTGCAATCCACCACTTGCACCTTCCAGCCCCTCCTGTAGCCCCGCCCACCACCCTAGCCCAGCCCCTTGCAACCGACACATGCACCTTCCAGCCCCTCCCCTAGCCCTGCCCACCACCCTAGCCCCGCCTAGTGCACCCCACCACTTGCACCTTCCAGCCCTTCTCCAAGCTCCGCCCACCACTCTAGCCCCGCCTCTTGCGCCTTCCAGGCCCTCCCCAGCCCCGCCCACCGCCATAATCCTGCTCCTTGCAACCTATCACATGCACCTCCCAGCCCCTCCCCCTAGCCCTGCCCACCACCCGATCTTTGTCCCTTGCCCCGCCCCCAGCACCACTTCCAGCTGTTTGTCCCTCCCCAACCACCCCCTAGCCCCACCCTGTGGCCCCTCACCTCCCCCTTGCCCTCCTCTTTGCTAGCCCTGGACCTCCAGCCCCCTACCTGCGGGTGTGGGGGGCAGGAGGCGTCGGCGCTTGGCCAGGCGCCCCCCTGGCCCCCCGTCCGGGTGGGTGTTGGAGAGGCGGCGATGGGGCAGCGGCAGGGACCCCCCATAGCCACCGTCATCCCAGCGGCGCCAGTAGAGCCGGGCGTCCCCCAGATACGGCTGCCTGCGCCGGAGAAGGAATGAAAGAAACAAAGGAAGAAAGGAAGGGGGAACCTCGGCATCTGGGGCGAACCCCACGGGGTCAAAAAATGAAGGAAGGGAAGACAAAAGTGTCAGACGGACAGAAGGATGCAGCAGGAGAGAGAGACGGAAAACGCCTGTCAGCCCAGGTCCCCCGTGGGGAAATGTGGGAGGTGCTCCCCAGTTGTTGGGAGGTGGGGTAAACCCAAGCCCCACTCCAGCTCCCACCCTCAAGAGTCAGGGTGGGAACCCAGGCGTCCAAGCTCAATCCCACTGTGCAGGAGCCCGCCCCATGAGGCGTTATGTGTGGCTGTTCCCCAGCCGCCCCACCCGAGGTGGCTGCATCCCAGCTCCCCACCTGTCCTGAGATGCCAGGCTCTCCGAGTCGTCCTCCCGGCTATTGTAGCCTTGCTGCCTCGCCGTCTCCTCGGCTGGGGCGGACTCCTCATGCACCGTCCGGGGGACACAGCTCCCGTTAGAGCTCCGCCTGGACAGACACACAGACACTGGGAACCCAGGAGTCCTGGCTCCGAGCCCTCCTGCTCTAACCCACCAGCCCCCACTCCCCTCCCAGAGCCGGGAGAGAACCCAGGAGTCCTGGCTCCCAGCCCCCCTGCTCTAACCCACCAGCCCCCACTCCCCTCCCAGAGCCGGGGAGAGAACCCAGGAGTCCGGGCTCCCAGCCCCCCTGCTCTAACCACCAGCCCCCACTCCCCTCCCAGAGCCTGGAGAGAACCCAGGAGTCCTGGCTCCCAGCCCCCCTGCTCTACCCACCAGCCCCCACTCCCCTCCCAGAGCCAGGGAGAGAACCCAGGAGTCCTGGCTCCCAGCCCCCCTGCTCACACCCACCAGCCCCCACTCCCCTCCCAGAGCCGGGAGAGAACCCAGGAGTCCTGGCTCCCAGCCCCCCTGCTCTAACCACCAGCCCCCACTCCCCTCCCAGAGCTGGGGGGAGAACCCAGGAGCCCCCCGACCCCCCTCCCTTCCCAGAGCCCTGGTAAGAACCCCGGTGTCCGGTACCTGTTCCTGCAGTGCCTGCTGGGGATGTGGGGTAGCTCGGGCAGCTCCTCCTGCCCCCCCTCATTCTCCTCGTAGCTGGGGAGGCTGCTGGGGGTCCTGGCCAGACTGGAGGAAGAGGGGCGCCGGGGGTCCAGCAGCTCATTGGCCAGGGGCTCCCCACCCCCCTCGGCCGGGGCGGAGACGGGCGCCGTGGGGCGGTGATCGGGGGCGTTGCCAAGCAGTCCCTCTGGGGTCTGTGGTAACACGAGGGGAGGGGTTAACTGGGAGTGGGGCACTCAGGCACGGGAAAGGAGCACTTGGGGGACACCCGGGGGGGCAGAGGGGGTGGTATCGGGAGCCGAGGCGGGAGGGGAAAGCGGGTGCTGGGGGTGACGGGGGTGCTGGGGGGGGCAGGAGCTGGTATCGGGAGCCGTGGCGGGAGGGGAAAGCGGGTGCTGGGGGGTGACGGGGGTGCTGGGAAAGGGGACAGACGGGGGTGGTATCAGGAGCCGTGGCAGGAGGGGAAAGCGGGTGCTGGGGGTGACGGGGGTGCTGGGGAGGGGGCAGGGGGTGGTACCAGGAGCCGTGGCGGGAGGGGAAAGCGGGTGCTGGGGGGTGACGGGGGTGCTGGGGGGGGGCAGACGGGGGTGGTATCGGGAGCCATGGCGGGAGGGGAAAGCGGGTGCTGGGGGGTGACGGGGGTGCTGGGGAGGGGGCAGGGGGTGGTATCAGGAGCCATGGCGGGAGGGGAAAGCGGGTGCTGGGGGGTGACGGGGGTGCTGGGGAGGGGGCAGGGGGTGGTATCAGGAGCCATGGCGGGAGGGGAAAGCGGGTGCTGGGGGGTGACGGGGGTGCTGGGGGGGGGCAGGGGGTGGTACCAGGAGCCGTGGCGGGAGGGGAAAGCGGGTGCTGGGGGGTGACGGGGGTGCTGGGGAGGGGGCAGGGGGTGGTACCAGGAGCCGTGGCGGGAGGGGAAAGCGGGTGCTGGGGGGTGACGGGGGTGCTGGGGAGGGGGGCAGACGGGGGTGGTATCGGGAGCCATGGCGGGAGGGGAAAGTGGGTGCTGGGGGGTGACGGGGGTGCTGGGGAGGGGGGCAGACGGGGGTAGTATCGGGAGCCGTGGCGGGAGGGGAAAGCGGGTGCTGGGGGGTGACGGGGGTGCTGGGGAGGGGGGCAGACGAGGGTGGTATCGGGAGCCGTGGCGGGAGGGGAAAGCGGGTGCTGGGGGGTGACGGGGGTGCTGGGGAGGGGGGCAGACGGGGGTGGTATCGGGAGCCGTGGTGGGAGGGGAAAGCGGGTGCTGGGGGGTGACGGGGGTGCTGGGGGGGGCAGGGGGTGGTACCAGGAACCGTGGCTGGAGGGGAAAGCGGGTGCTGGGGGGTGACGGGTGCTGGGGAGGGGGCAGGGGGTGGTACCAGGAGCCATGGCTGGAAGGGAAAGCGGGTGCTGGGGGGTGACGGGTGCTGGGGAGGGGTCGGGGGGGTCTCACCTGGCACGTCAGCTGCTCCTCACACAGCCTGTCCCCGGCCGCCTGCTCCCCCTCCTCCAGGTCGCAGGACAGCGCCTGGCGCATCTCGGGACCCAGGTCCTGCAGGGTCTGCAGCCCGGCCTGGGGGGAGACCTGAACCATGGGGCACCCACACCCAGCCGGCCAGGTGTTCCCCCCCCGCCAGCCCGGTGTCTCCTCCCCCCACCCCCAGTTGGCCCGGTGTCCCCCCACCAGCCCAGTGTCCCCTCCCCCCGCCAGCCTGGTGTCCCCTCCCCCCACCCCCAGCCGACTTGGTGTCCCCGGGAGGGGGGTCTCACCTGCAGGGCGGTGGAGTTGCTGGGGGAGGCATCCGGCCCCAGAAGCCCCTTTTCCTTCCGCTTCCGGAACTTCCGGAAATAATCCTGGATCAGGAATGTGGCGTAAAACTTCCCCACTGTGACCTCCTCCTCTGCAGAGCGAGAGAGGGGGGTCAGGACACCTGGGTTCTCTCCCGGCTCTGGGAGGGGAGTGGGGGCTGATGGGTTAGAGCAGGGGGGCTGGGAGCCAGGACACCTGGGTTCTCTCCCAGCTCTGGGAAGGGAGTGGGGGCTGGTGGTTAGAGAGGCGGGCAGGGAGCCAGGACGCCTGGGTTCTCTCCCTGCCCTGGGAAGGGAGAGGGGGCTGGTGGGTTAGAGCAGGGGGGCAGGGAGCCAGGACGCCTGGGTTCTCTCCCCGCCCTGGGAAGGGAGTGGAGGCTGGTGGGTTAGAGCAGGGGGGCAGGGAGCCAGGACGCCTGGGTTCTCTCCCCGCCCTGGGAAGGGAGTGGAGGCTGGTGGGTTAGAGCAGGGGGGCTGGGCACCGGGACACCTGGGTTCTCTCCCTGCCCTGGGAAGGGAGAGGGGGCCGGTGGTTAGAGAGGCGTGCAGGGAGCCAGGACGCCTGGGTTCTCTCCCTGCCCTGGGAAGGGAGAGGGGGCTGGTGGGTTAGAGCAGGGGGGCTGGGCACCAGGACACCTGGGTTCTCTCCCCGCCCTAGGAAGGGAGTGGGGGCTGGTGGGTTAGAGCAGGGGGGCTGGGCACCAGGACACCTGGGTTCTCTCCCTGCCCTGGGAAGGGAGAGGGGGCCGGGGTTAGAGAGGCGTGCAGGGAGCCAGGACGCCTGGGTTCTCTCCCCGGCTGTATCTGGTGGTGGTCGTGGTGGGTATTTCTCACCTTCTGGCGGAGGTATCACCTCATCCAGGAGTTTGGGTTTTGTTCTCTTCCAGATCTTCTTGATGACGGCCCGGAGCTCTTTGTTGGCTTGGTCCAAGTTCCCTGGTGGGGGTGACATGGGAGGCCCGGCACCGTGAGCTACAGGTCAGAGGCCCATGGCCCCCTGTGGGGCTGGCCTCCCAGGCGGGACTCCCAAGATGCACTTTGGCCTGTGGCGGGACTGTCTCCCCTAGCTAAGAGGGGAGAGTGCGAGGCATCATGGAAGTTATAGCTGGGTCAGGAAAATGGGGTGGAGGGATTGGAATGAGGCAAAAAAGAACTACAAGTCCCACAATGGCCCTGGACTACCACTCCCAGGATGCCTTGCAGTGACTCTCCCAGAGGCTACACCATGGTGCCTCCTGGGAGAAGTAGTCCGGCTGGGAGCCCAACTCATAGATAACAGGGAGTGAGAGGCACCAAACTAGCACTCCCAGGATGCCTTGCAGTGACTCTCCTGACACATTTTTGGTGGAGCCTGCTGGTGGCTGCTCTGACATACTAAAACACTTCCGTAACTGTAGGAAACCAGATCAACGTGCACGTCCGCATGTCCACAGCGCTGCAGGTTATTTGTGTTGGGTTTTTTTGCAGACTCGATAATAACAATAACATACAGTTGTCTCTGTCCATTACTGGCCCCACACATGATAGAAACCCAAATAAGGTGCTTAAGACTTGCTCCTGTGCAAGGTGAGATTTGTATGTTTGTTAATATCACTTTTCCCAGCAGACAAGCCAGAGGACAAATGAAGCCCGAGGTGGGGAGGGCCCAGGGCGATGCGGGGGTTTGGGTGATGGGGGAGCTGAGCCCAGGGCTGGAGCCCGAAGCCCGAGCCCCACCACCCCCGGGAAGGTGGGGGAACCCATGGGAGGGATCTCTGCTTTGCCCCTCACATCACCACCCAAGAGGCTGTGGCCACAAGAAAAGCCCCTGGTGGCTGCATGGGGCCACAGTGGCCACATTTGAGAAAGGTGGACTGTGATGCATCATGGGAGATGTAGTCCATCCGGGAACCCTGACTCAGAGAGACCCAGCAATGTGAGGCACCAGAATAAATCCCAGGAAGCCACTGAACTACAACTCCCATGATGCCCTGCAGGAATCACCAATAAGGAGGCTGTGGTGTATCATGGGAGATGTAGTCCATCCACACCTCCCAGGCTCTGGAGGAGAATGGGAGAAGGTAGGCAGCTGAACTACAACTCTCATGATGCAGCATTTTCCAGCTCAATGGCTCTCTGAAAAGCTGATTTGTCCCAGGGGGCTGGGGGGATCCCAGTTCCCCCCACCAGCTCCAGTTAATCCTTTGCCCCCAGCATGTCCAGTCCCCATCGACTCCGGTTGTGTACAGACCCAGAGACACCAGGGTCTAGGAATCACCCCACAGCGCTCGCTCGATCCCCTCCTGCCTGAGCCAGGCTGGGCCTAGAGATGCCAGACCCCCACAGCCCCAACAGTACCCCTGCCCCACACCCCTGGGCTTCACCTTCTGTCTTGATCTTTAGCGAGGTGCGGACCAGGGCGAAGAGAGTGGCGTTAAAGGTGACGGTGCCGTCTGCGTTGAGAGGCATGTTCATGGCAACCAGCCTCTGCAGAGAGAGGAAGGATAGAACCCAGGTGTCCGAGCTCCCAGCCAACCCCCCACGACTCTAACCACTAACCCCCACTCCCCTTCCAGCGCCAGGGAGAGAACCCAGGAGTCCTGGTTCCTACCCCCCTGCTCTAACCACTAACCCCCACTCCCCTTCCAGCGCCAGGGAGAGAACCCAGGAGTCCTGGTTCCTATCCCCCTGCTCTAACCACCAGCCCCCACTCCCCTTCCAGTGCCAGAGAGAGAACCCAGGAGTCCTGGCTCCCAGCCCCCCCTGCTCTAACCACCAGCCCCCACTCCCCTCCCAGCGCCAGGGAGAGAACCCAGGAGTCCTGGTTCCTACCCCCCTGCTCTAACCACCAGCCCCCACTCCCCTCCCAGTGCCAGGGAGAGAACCCAGGAGTCCTGGCTCCCAGCCCCCCCTGCTCTAACCACCAGCCCCCACTCCCCTCCCAGTGCCAGGGAGAGAACCCAGGAGTCCTGGCTCCCAGCCCCCCCCGTTCTAACCACTAGACACCACTGCCCTCCCAGAGCCAGGGAGAGAATCCAGGAGTCCTGGCTCCCAGCCCCCCTGCTCTAACCACCAGGCCCCACTCCCCTCCCAGAGCAGGGGAGAGAACCCAGGAGTCCTGGCTCCCAGCCCCCCTGCTCTAACCACAAGCCCCCACTCCCCTCCCAGAGCTGGGGAGAGAACCCAGGAGTCCTGGCTCCCAGCCCCCCTGCTGTAACCACCAGCCCCCACTCCCCTCCCAGAGCCGGGGAGAGAACCCAGAAGTCCTGGCTCCCAGCCCCCCCTGCTCTAACCACCAGCCCCACTCCCCTCCCAGAGCCGGGGAGAACCCAGGAGTCCGGACCTTACAGGCCACGCGGTGGGGGCAGAGCTTCCCGAAGCCCAGGGGCGGCTGGATCCGGCGTAGCAAGGTCACCACGTCCAAGTGTTTAATGCGGCCCCTGGGGAGAGAAATGGGGTGGGGGGAGCTGTGCACCATGGGGGTCTGCTGCCACTGGTGCTGGTTGGGGGAATGGCAAGGGAGGGTAGAGCTGGGGTTATGATAGGGAGGGGGGCTCTGGGTCCCAGGGGAATTGGGGGTTTGCAGGGGAATTTGGAGTGTGGGGGGGCCTGGGGGAATTGAGGGCTTGGGGGGTCCCAGGGGAATTGGAGGTGTGGGGGGGCTGGGGCTTGTGGGGGTCTCTGGGGAATTGAGAGTGTGGTGGGTCTGGGGGAATTGGGGGCTTGGGGGTCCCAGGGCAATTGGAGGTAGGGGGGCTGGGGGTTGTGGGGAATTGGGGGTGAGGGGGGTCTGGGGCATTTGGGGTCCCAGGGGAATTGGAGGTGTGGGGGGGTCTGGGGGTTGTGGGGGTCTCTGGGGAAATGGGGATGTGGTGGGTCTGGGGGAATTGGGGGCTTGGGGCGTCCCAGGGGAATTGGAGGTGTGGGGGGGGGGGGTTGATGAAGTGGGGGGGCGTTTCTTGGTTTTTCTGTATGTTCCAGGGGGTTGCAGGCTCAGGGGGTGCGACTCAGTGTCCCTGGGGGTTGCTGGTTTAACGAGGGGGAGGGAAGTTGGGACCCCGGCCGATGGCCTGGAGGATGGAGACCCCAGCGACCGGTGACCTGGTGACCCAGCTCAGGAGTTGCAGCTGGTTCTGGCCACGGGGGGACAATGGGCTGCGGGGAGAGGGGCCCGGGGACCTGATCAGCCAGAGGACAGAGGAGGGGAGAGGGGGCCCAGGCCACCCCGGTTACCTGGAGAGAAGCCAATGGACAGAGGCGGGTTTGGGCCGGGGGCAGCAGATGCCCAGCTGGGAGTGGGGGGGCTCGGGGCTGGAGAGGGGGAGCAGGCAGAGCCCCCCTGGCTGCAGGGGGACTGGGATGTGCTGGGCTAAGGGAGGACAGGCTGGGGAGTTTCCTGTGCTGGGGTCAGACTCTGGATAAACCCTCCTGTGTTACGCTGGCGGAGAGTCGCTCCGGGCTAGTGAATGGGGGGGGGGGTCACGGAGTGTGGGGGAGTCGGCCCTGCAACCCCGGCTCCCTGCCATTCCCCACGACTCTCAGCCAGCCAGGGAAGCAGGAGGTTTATTCAGACGACAGGAACACAGTCCCAGACAGGTCTTGCAGGCACAGACAACAGGATCCCCCCCAACTGGGTCCAGCTTGGGGTCCCGGGAGCATCACAGCCCCCTTGGAAGGTCAGAGCCCCGTCTGTGCTTCCCTCCATTCCCCAGCCAGCTCCTGAAACCCCCTCGCTCCCCAGCATCTCCCCTCCCCAGTGTGACGAACTGGAAAGGTTCTTAATGTTTTCTCTGAATACTGTGTTGGTGCCTCAGTGTCCCCATGGCAGTTCTTAAGTATCTGGCAGAGCAAAGGGCCAGTGCCCCTAAATGCCTGACACTCTGTCTCCTGGCAACTGCTGGCCTGGGCCCCTCCTCTGCAAAGGTGCCAGCTGAAGGTGTGGGAGACAAAGGGGTCAGGAGACCCCCTGGCCTGGGACAGGAGCTGAGCAGAGAGGAGGGGCTGGAGGGGGTTTCAGTCTGGAGCTGGCTGGGGACGAGGAGTGAGGGCAGACGTGGGGGTCTGGCTCACGGCCCCCCAGAATGGACCCGGCCGAGGGGTCCGGTTCGCTATATCTACAAGCTCTGTGTTAGACACTGTTCCTGTCATCGAATAAACCTCTGTGTTACTGGCTGGCTGAGAGTCACGTCTGACTGTGAAGTTGGGGTGCAGGACCCTGTGGCTTCCCCAGGACCCCGCTGGGGTGGACTCGCTGTGGGAAGCGCACGGAAGGGCAGAGGATGCTGAATGCTCCAAGGAGAGACCCAGGAGGTGAAGCCGTGGGAGCTTCTTGCCCTGAACAAGTCTGCTCCAAGGGAGAGGAGGCTCCCCAAAGTCCTGCCTGGCTTGGTGGGGAGCAGCTCCAGAGCATCGCCCGGGGACTCCGTGACACCCAGCCTTTGTGCAGCTTCCCGGGCAGAGGGGTCCCCTGGCCTCCCCCCTTCCTGGGTTCGCCTGTTACCTGCTCAGTGACTCTCCCTCCAGCCAGTCTCCCATCCCCCAGTGCAGATCGTCCTCCCAGGCCAACCCCCCCCTCAGCATTCACAGCCCCCAGTAAGAACCATCCCAGTTCCTCACAGGCAGGATTATCCCCTAGAGGGGGAGGCCTTGGGGGCCAGAGCGAGGGGACTCCCTGAGGGGCCCACGACAGAGACAGATGTGCTGAGGCTCAGAGAGGTGCGGCTCCAGGAGGTGGAGGGGCTGGACCCCCAAGAAGGGCTGTTGCACTGAAGGGGGTTCCCCCCATGGACCGCACGTCACAGGGGGTCCCAGGGAAATTAGGGGTGTGCAGGTCCTGGGGGAATCGCCAGTTTTGGGGGCTGGGGGGGTCCCAAGGGAATTGGAGGTCCTGGCGGAATTGGGGGCATGGGGGAATCAGGGCTTTGGGGGCCCAGGGGATTGGAGAGGTGACAAAGTTGGGGATTTTTGTGGTGGTTTACATGAATAGTGTGTGTGCCTCAGTTTCCCTGTGTGCTGTGTGTTTAACAAGGTGGTGGGAGAGGGTTTGTTGTTGCAGGGGACCAGGTGTGACCTCGCCTAGCAGCCAGAACCCCCAGACCACGGCCTGGTGACGGGGAACCCCAACAACTGGTGACCTGGACCCCAGCTTGGCCGTCAGCTAGTTCCAGCCAGAGGGAACAAAGGCAGGAGGAGAGAGGGGCCCTGGGACGGAGGACAAAGGCCAGGGGAGGATCTTCTGGGGCCAGAGGTAGCAGATGCCCGGCTGGGAATGGGGGGGCTCAGGACTGGGGGGAGGGAGCAGGCAGAGCCCCCCTGGATGCAGGGAGACTTGTATGTGCCAGGCTGCAGGAGGCCAGGGCAGATGCCAGAGTTTCCTGACACTGGATAAACCCTCCTGTGTTATGCTGGGCTAGAGATGGCGCGGGGGTTATCCCCGCTGGGAGCGGGCAGACGTGGGGGACATGACTCCCTCTGGGAGCGGGGAGATGGGGGGGCGTTATCCCCTCTGGGAGCGGGGAGAAGGGGGGGCGTTATCCCCTCTGGGAGCGGGGAGATGGGGGGTGTTACTCCCTCTGGCTGCGGGGAGATTGGGGGGGCATTATCCCCTCTGGGAGCGGGGGGGGCATGACTCCCTCTGGGAGCGGGGAGATGGGGGGGCATTACTCCCTCTGGGAGTGGGAGGGGGCGTTATCCCCTCTGGGAGCGGGGAGATGGGGGGGCGTTATCCCCTCTGGGAGCGGGGAGATGGGGGGTCATGACTCCCTCTGGCAGCGGGGAGATGGGGGGGCGTTATCCCCTCTGGCAGCGGGGAGATGGGGGGGCGTTATCCCCTCTGGGAGCGGGGAGATGGGGGGGCCGTTACTCCCTCTGGGAGCGGGGAGATGGGGGGGGCGTTACTCCCTCTGGCAGCGGGGAGATGGGGGGACGTTATCCCCTCTGGGAGCAGGGAGATGGGGGGGCGTTATCCCCTCTGGCAGCAGGGAGATGGGGGGGCGTTACTCCCTCTGGCAGCAGGGAGATGGGGGGGCGTTACTCCCTCTGGGAGTGGGGAGATGGGGGGGGCGTTATCCCCTCTGGGAGCGGGGAGATGGGGGGCGTTATCCCCTCTGGGAGCAGGGAGATGGGGGAGTGTTACTCCATCTGGGAGCGGGGAGATGGGGGGGCGTTATCCCCTCTGGGAGCGGGGAGATGGGGGGGCGTTACTCCCTCTGGCAGCGGGGAGATGGGGGGGCGTTACTCCCTCTGGGAGCGGGGAGATGGGGGGCGTAATCCCCTCTGGCAGCGGGGAGATGGGGGGGCGTTACTCCCTCTGGGAGCGGGGAGATGGGGGGGCGTTATCCCCTCTGGCAGCGGGGAGATGGGGGGGGCGTTATCCCCTCTGGGAGCAGGGAGATGGGGGGGCGTTACTCCCTCTGGCAGCGGGGAGATGGGGGGGCGTTACTCCCTCTGGGAGCGGGGAGATGGGGGGGCGTTATCCCCTCTGGCAGCGGGGAGATGGGGGGGCGTTACTCCCTCTGGGAGCGGGGAGATGGGGGGGCGTTACTCCCTCTGGCAGCGGGGAGATGGGGGGGCGTTACTCCCTCTGGCAGCGGGGAGATGGGGGGACGTTATCCCCTCTGGGAGCAGGGAGATGGGGGGGCGTTATCCCCTCTGGCAGCAGGGAGATGGGGGGGCGTTACTCCCTCTGGCAGCGGGGAGATGGGGGGGCGTTACTCCCTCTGGGAGTGGGGAGATGGGGGGGCGTTATCCCCTCTGGGAGCGGGGAGATGGGGGGGCGTTATCCCCTCGGGCAGCGGGGAGATGGGGGGCGTTATCCCCTCTGGGAGCGGGGACATGGGGGGGCGTTACTCCCTCTGGGAGCGGGGAGATGGGGGGCGTTATCCCCTCTGGGAGCAGGGAGATGGGGGAGTGTTACTCCCTCTGGGAGCGGGGAGATGGGGGGGCGTTATCCCCTCTGGGAGCAGGGAGATGGGGGGGGCGTTATCCCCTCTGGGAGCGGGGAGATGGGGGGGCGTTACTCCCTCTGGGAGCGGGGAGATGGGGGGCGTTATCCCCTCTGGGAGCAGGGAGATGGGGGAGTGTTACTCCCTCTGGGAGTGGGGAGATGGGGGGGCGTTATCCCCTCTGGGAGCGGGGAGATGGGGGGGGCGTTATCCCCTCTGGGAGCGGGGAGATGGGGGGGCGTTACTCCCTCTGGGAGCGGGGAGATGGGGGGCGTTATCCCCTCTGGCAGCGGGGAGATGGGGGGGCGTTACTCCCTCTGGCTGCGGGGAGATTGGGGGGGCATTATCCCCTCTGGGAGCGGGGAGATGGGGGGTGTTACTCCCTCTGGCTGCGGGGAGATTGGGGGGGCATTATCCCCTCTGGGAGCGGGGGGGGCATGACTCCCTCTGGGAGCGGGGAGATGGGGGGGCATTACTCCCTCTGGGAGTGGGAGGGGGCGTTATCCCCTCTGGGAGCGGGGAGATGGGGGGGCGTTATCCCCTCTGGGAGCGGGGAGATGGGGGGTCATGACTCCCTCTGGCAGCGGGGAGATGGGGGGGCGTTATCCCCTCTGGCAGCGGGGAGATGGGGGGGCGTTATCCCCTCTGGGAGCGGGGAGATGGGGGGGCCGTTACTGCCTCTGGGAGCGGGGAGATGGGGGGGCGTTACTCCCTCTGGCAGCGGGGAGATGGGGGGACGTTATCCCCTCTGGGAGCAGGGAGATGGGGGGGCGTTATCCCCTCTGGCAGCAGGGAGATGGGGGGGCGTTACTCCCTCTGGCAGCGGGGAGATGGGGGGGCGTTACTCCCTCTGGGAGGGGGGAGATGGGGGGGCGTTATCCCCTCTGGGAGCGGGGAGATGGGGGGCGTTATCCCCTCTGGGAGCAGGGAGATGGGGGAGTGTTACTCCATCTGGGAGCGGGGAGATGGGGGGGCGTTACTCCCTCTGGGAGCGGGGAGATGGGGGGTCGTTATCCCCTCTGGGAGCAGGGAGATGGGGGGGGCGTTATCCCCTCTGGGAGCGGGGAGATGGGGGGGGCGTTACTCCCTCTGGCAGCGGGGAGATGGGGGGGCGTTACTCCCTCTGGGAGCGGGGAGATGGGGGGCGTTATCCCCTCTGGCAGCGGGGAGATGGGGGGGCGTTACTCCCTCTGGGAGCGGGGAGATGGGGGGGCGTTATCCCCTCTGGCAGCGGGGAGATGGGGGGGCGTTATCCCCTCTGGGAGCGGGGAGATGGGGGGGCGTTACTCCCTCTGGCAGCGGGGAGATGGGGGGGCGTTACTCCCTCTGGCAGCGGGGAGATGGGGGGGCGTTACTCCCTCTGGGAGCAGGGAGATGGGGGGGCGTTACTCCCTCTGGGAGCGGGGAGATGGGGGGGCGTTACTCCCTCTGGGAGCGGGGAGATGGGGGGCCGTTACTCCCTCTGGCAGCGGGGAGATGGGGGGGCGTTACTCCCTCTGGCAGCGGGGAGATGGGGGGACGTTATCCCCTCTGGGAGCAGGGAGATGGGGGGGCGTTATCCCCTCTGGCAGCAGGGAGATGGGGGGGGCGTTACTCCCTCTGGCAGCGGGGAGATGGGGGGGCGTTACTCCCTCTGGGAGCGGGGAGATGGGGGGCGTTATCCCCTCTGGCAGCGGGGAGATGGGGGGGCGTTACTCCCTCTGGGAGCGGGGAGATGGGGGGGCGTTATCCCCTCTGGCAGCGGGGAGATGGGGGGGCGTTATCCCCTCTGGCAGCGGGGAGACGGGGGGGGCGTTATCCCCTCTGGGAGCAGGGAGATGGGGGGGCGTTACTCCCTCTGGCAGCGGGGAGATGGGGGGGCGTTACTCCCTCTGGGAGCGGGGAGCCCTCTGGGGGAGCCATTGAGGGTTTGGGGGGTCTGAGGGGGTTGAGGGGTCTGGGGGAGCCATTGAGGGTTTGGGGGGTCTGGGGTGGAGCCATTGAGGGTTTGGGGGTCTGGGGGAGCCATTGAGGGTTTGGGAGGTTCGGGCGGTCTGGGGTGGAGCCATTGAGGGTTTGGGGGGTCTGAGGGGGTTGAGGGGTCTGGGGGAGCCATTGAGGGTTTGGGGGGTCTGAGGGGGTTGAGGGGTCTGGGGGAGCCATTGAGGGTTTGGGGGGTCTGGGGGTGGAGCCATTGAGGGTTTGGGGGGTCTGGGGGTGGAGCCCTTACTTGGCAGTGGGGTCGTACTCAGACCAGATGCGTTTGAATTCATCCAGGTGGTGGGGGCCCAGGATGGACCAGTCCCGGGTCAGGTAGTCGAAATTGTCCATGATCACGGCCACAAAGAGGTTAATTATCTGGGGGGGGGCAGAGGTCAAGCAGTGAAAGGAGGGGGGGCAGGGTCCCCAAGGGGAGGACATCTCGTGCCCATGCAGCATGGGGGGCACTGGGGGTTATGGCAGATCTGAGAGTTAAGGGGGCAAATGACCCCCAGGAAAGGGGAGTAGCAGAGCTTGGCGACCAGGGGCCTGGGGGGGGAGGCGGGGTTGGTGCCCATGGAACATGGGGGGCCCTGGGGCCTCTGGCGGATGGCAGAGGGTCCCATGGGGGTACAGGGGGCTCCAGTGAATGGCAGAGGGCCCCACGGGGGGTACAAGGGGCCACAAGGGGCTCTGGTGGATGGCAGGGGGTCCCATGGGGGGTGCAGGGGGCTCCGGTGGATGGCGGGGGGGCACAGGGGGATCCGGCAGAGGGGGGATCTCACAGGGAGCTCTGGGGGATGGGGGGGTCCCACGGGGGACACAGGGGGCTCTGGGGGATGGGGGGTCCCACGTGGGACACAAGGGGCTCCGGTGGGGGGGCCCCACGGGGACACGGGGTTCCGGGGGATGGCCCCACAGGGGGCTCCGGCGGACGGGGGGCCCCACGGGGACACAGGGGGCTCTAGGGGATGGCCCCACAGGGGGATCCAGGGGACGGGGGGTCCCACGGGGGACACAGGGCTCTGGGGGACAGGGGGTCCGACGGGAACACAGGGGGCTCCGGAGGACGGGGGGCCCCATGGGGGACACGGGGCTCCGGCAGATGGGGGGCCCCACGGGGGACACAGGGGTCTCCGGAGGACGGGGGGCCGCATGGGGGACACAGGGGGCTCCGGCAGATGGGGGGCCCTATGGGGGACACAGGGGGCTCCGGTGGAGGGGGGCCACATGGAGTTCCGGGGGATGGCCCCACACGGGGCTCTGGGGGACGGGGGGTCCGACGGGAACACAGGGGGCTCCGGAGGACGGGGGGCCCCATGGGGGACACAGGGGGCTCCGGCAGATGGGGGGCCCCATGGGGGACACAGGGGGCTCTGGGGGATGGGGGGCCCCACGGGGACACCGGGGGCTCTGGGGGGTGGCCCCACAGGGGGCTCTGGCGGGGGCGTGGGGAGCTCACCAGGAAGGCGCAGAGCATGAAGAAGCTGATGAAGTAGACGATGGCGAAGTGGCTCCCGCAGGCGAATTCCTCGCCGGGCCCCACGTCCGACTCGGGGTGGCAGCGCTTCCCGGGCAGGCTGGCCAGCATGATCTCCTGCCAGGCCTCCCCCGTGGCGCACCTGGGGGGCAGGGAGGTCAGCCGGGCCCTGTCCAGCCCCACAGCGCCCGCTGCCCCATGGCACCCTCCAGCATCCCACCCAGCCCCATGGCAGCCGGCCCCACTCAGCCCCATGGGACCCTCCAGCACCCCGCCCAGCGCCATGGGACCCTCCAGCATCCCGCCCAGCCCCATGGCAGCCGGCCCCACTCAGCCCCATGGGACCCTCCAGCATCCCGCCCAGCGCCATGGGACCCTCCAGCATCCCGCCCAGCCCCATGGCAGCCGGCCCCACTCAGCCCCATGGGACCCTCCAGCACCCCACCCAGCGCCATGGGACCCTCCAGCATCCCGCCCAGCCCCATGGCAGCCGGCCCCACTCAGCCCCATGGGACCCTCCAGCACCCCACCCAGCGCCATGGGACCCTCCAGCATCCCGCCCAGCCCCATGGCAGCCGGCCCCACTCAGCCCCATGGGACCCTCCAGCATCCCGCCCAGCCCCAAGGGATCCTCCAGCATCCCGCCCAGCCCCATGGCAGCCGACCCCACTCAGCCCCATGGGACCCTCCAGCATCCCGCCCAGCCCCAAGGGATCCTCCAGCATCCCACCCAGCCCCATGGCAGCAGGCCCACCCAGTCCCATGCGACCCTCTAGCATCCCGCCCAGCCCCGGGGCACCTGGCCCCACCCAGCCCCATGGCACCCTCCAGCATCCTGCCAAGCCCCATGGCAGCTGGCCCACCCAGCCCCACGGTACTCCCCAGCCCCACCCAGCCCCATGGCACTCCCAGCACCTGGCCCAGCTCACGGCACTCCCAGCACCCAGTCCGCCCAGCCCCACAGCATCACCCAGCCCCATGGCGCCCCCAGCCCTGCCCGAAGGTGGAGAGTTGGGGCATCAGGGGAGAGTTGGGGAGATGGTGGAGCTCCGGGGTGGAGTTGGGACATTGGGGACCTCAGGGGGGAAGTTGGGGAGATGGCAGAGTCCTGGGGGGAGTTGGGGCCTCAGGGGCCCCCAGGGGGAGTTGGGGCATCAGGGCTCACCAGGGGAGGGGGGGAGTTTGGGGCATGGCAGATCCCCAAGGGGGATTTGGGGTGTCAGGGCCCCTGGGGGGAAGTTGCTGTGTCTGGGGCTCCCGAGGTGGAAGTTGGCACAGCAGAGCCCCAGGGGGGAGCTGGGGAGATGGCAGAGCCCCAGAAGGAGTGGGGATGTTGGGGCCCTTGGGGGGAGTTGGGGTGTCAGAGACCCCTGGGGGAGTTGGGGAGCTGGCAGAGCCCCAGGGGGAGTACAGGTGTCAGGGCTGTCATAAACAGATAGTTAAGGGTTAATAGAACAGGAGTACGTCAGGTCTCTTTTGCCTGGAAAGGGTTAACAAGCTCAGCGAGCCTGGCTGTCACCTGAGCAGAGGAGCAATCAGGGGACAGGAGACTTTCAAATCTTCAGGGAGGGAAGTTCGTGTGTGCGCTGTTAGTTTGTGTTTGTGTGTGTGCTGTTAGTGTCTGGTGGTTGTTCTCTCTGGGTTCTGAGAGTGACCAGACGTGCACCCAGGTTTCTCTCCAATCTCCCCGATACAGGCTCTTACGTGCTCAGAATAGTGAGTACGAGGTAGACAAGGCGAGTTAGGCTTATGTTTGTTTTCTTTATTTGCAAATGTGTATTTGGCTGGAAGGATTTTACTTTGTACTTGTATCCTTAGGCTGGGAGGGTGTTCCCAGTGTCTAGAGCTGAAGGACCCTGTAACATATTCCATCTTAAATTGACAAAGATAATTTTTACTGTTTTTCTTTCTTTAATTAAAAGCTTTTCTTGTTTAAGAACCTGATTGTTTTTTTATTCTGGTGAGACCCCAGGGGACGGGGTCTGGATCCACCAGGGAGCTGGTGGGGAGAAAGGAGGGAAGGGGGAGAGAGAGGCTAATTTCTCTCTGCGTTAGGGTTACTGTCTCTCTCAGGGAGAGTCTGGGAGGGGGAGAGAGAAGGAGGGGGGAAGGTGGATTTTCCTCTCTGTTTAAGATTCAAGGAGTTTGAATCACAGTGATCTTCCAGGGTAACCCAGGGAGGGGAAGCCTGGGAGAGGCAACGGTGAGGGAAAGGGTTTACTTTCCTTGTGTTAAGATCCAGAGGCTCTGGGTCTTGGGGGTCCCCGGGCAAGGTTTTGGGGGCACCAGAGTGTACCAGGCACTGGAATTCCTGGTTGGTGGCAGCGCTACAGGTTCTAAGCTGGGATTGAGCTTAGAGGAATTCATGCTGGTACCCCATCTTTTGGACGCTAAGGTTCAGAGTGGGGGATTATACCATGACAGCACCCTAGGGGGAAGTTGGGGCATCAGGGGCCCCCAGGGGAGTGGGGAAGGTAGTAGAGCCCCAGGGGGAGTTGGGGCATCAGGGGCCCCCAGGGGAGTGGGGAAGGTAGTAGAGCCCCAGGGGGAGTTGGGGCATCGGGGGCCCCAGGGGGAGTGGGGGAGGTGGCAAAGCCCCAGGGGGAGTTGGGGCATCAGGGGCCCCCAGGGGAGTGGGGAAGGTAGTAGAGCCCCAGGGGGAGTTGGGGCATCGGGGGCCCCAGGGGGAGTGGGGGAGGTGGCAAAGCCCCAGGGGGAGTTGGGGCATCAGGGGCCCCCAGGGGAGTGGGGAAGGTAGTAGAGCCCCAGGGGGAGTTGGGGCATCGGTGGCCCCGGGGGGAGTGGGGGAGGTGGCAGAGCTCCAGGGGGAGTGGGGGCGTCAGGGGCCCCAGAGGGAGTGGGGGTCCCGGGGGCCGCGTGCTACCTGAAGAGCAGCAGCACAGCCTGGGGGAAGGTCTGGAAGTTGTTGTTGCGGTTGATCTGCGTCCCGTCCTGCAGCGCCACTTTGCCGAAGATCTGAAACACCCCAGGACGTCACCGGGGGCGGGGACACCCCAAAGGGGGCCCAGCGCCCCCCCCAGCGCCCCACCACCCCCACCCTTCCTGCTCCCCATTGCCCCGCAGGTTGGCTCTCCTGAGCTCCCTGCCCCTCCGTGCCAGGCAGAGACACGTGTACGATACACAACTGGAGCCCTAAGCACAGTGGAGGCACATGCGTGTGCATGTGTTGCACACTCATGGGCTGCACAGGGGTGTGTGTTGCACAACTGGGGTTTCTATGGGTCTGATCGTGATAGATACGATTGTGGCCCAGAACTAGGTGTGCGAAGCACACTCTAGCGTGCACTGGCAGACACGGCACCTGAGACAGACACAGCACGATGTGCGTGTGCCAAAGGTACCCTCTGGTGCAAGTCGCACAATCAGCCATGCACAAGTGTGTGACGCATGCTCACGAGTGGGCTGCAGACTCAGAGGTGGGCACAAGTCTGCCATGTATGCTCCAGTGTTTCTCGCTCGGCCCTAGCCTTCCACAAACATGCCATGCGTGCTTTGGTGCATGTTGCACATGCAGGGCAGTGTGCTGCAGCCTTGCACATGTGCTCGACTCACACTCAGGCGTGTCTCAGAGGCACCCCCAGCAGTTCACTCTTGTGGGGGCATGCAAGACCCACATGGACCAGTGCACTAGTGTGTGCATTGCACATGCACAGCCGTGCAAGGCTCCTCCCCCGCTCACCTGCATGCCAATGACGGCGTAGATGAAGAAGATCATGGCGATCAGCAGGGCGACATAGGGCAGGGCCTGTGGAGAGACACGGGGGGGTCAGAATATGGTGGGGTCACAGCCCCCCCATTCAGCCCCTACTGACTCCACCAGGGCTGCTCCCAGCATGCCCAGCTCCAGCAAACCCCGGTTCCCAGCATGCATTGCTCGATCTGGGCGGCCCCCAGGGGTGCCAAGCAGTGCATGCTGGGAAGGGGGGGTCTCTGGGGGAATCCAGCCAGCAAGGAGCGTGAGGGCCTCTCCCTCAGGTGTACCCCCATACCCCTGCCTGTACCCCCTAATTCCCCCTGGGAGTACCCCATCCCTCCATGGCTGTACCCCCATAACCTCTGGGGTGTATATCCCATCCCAATGGGTTTATCCCCATAGCACCCTGGGTGTATACTACATCCCCCCATGGGTGAACCCCCATAACCCCTGGGGTGTACCCCTCATGCCCCCTGGGAGTACCCCGATAACCCCCAGGGTGTACACACCATCCCCCTATGGGTGTACCCCCATAACCCCCGGGGTGTACATGCCACCCCCCCGGGTGAACCCCCATAACGCTGGGTTGTACTCCTCATGCCCCCTGGGAGTACCCCCATAACCCCCAGGTGTGCCCCTCATCCCCCCATCGGTGTACCCCCATAAACCCCGGGTGTACACCCCTCATCCCTGTGACAAAGTGGAAACGGTTTTAACGTTTCCTCTCAACACTGTGTGCCTCAGTTTCCCCTCCGTGTTACTCCAGTCCGTAGGTGGGGGGACGAGCGTGTGTGACTTGTGCAGCGACCCCCCAGAGGGCAGATGTGACCTGAGTGGCCAACACCCCATCTCCTGGCACTGGAGGGCTGGGCCCCCTCCTCTGCTAGGACCAGCCGCCGGTACTGGTGCAGCCCAGGGGCCCTGCTGGCCCGGGCAAGCGGGGAGCCGGCGGGGCTGGGGCTGGGGCTGGGGCTGGGGCTGGGCAGTCTGCGCTTTGGGACTCGGGGGGGGGTTCAGGGGCACCAGGCCCCAGGCCCCCCCGACGGACTTCCTGCTCCCGGTGCCCCACGCGGGCTGTGCAGTGGGGGGCTGGACCCCGGGACACCCCCCCAGCCCTGCCTGGCCCCCCGCCACACCTGGAAGGACTTGATGAAGGTCCAGAGCAGCGTGCGGATCCCCTCGCCTTTGCTGAGCAGCTTCACCAGCCGCATGACGCGGAAGAGGCGGAAGAAGGTGATGGAGATGCGGGAGCTGTCCTCCGAGCTCTGTGGGGCAGGGCGGGGCAGGGGGGTCACGGCGCCCCACGGCAGCCGCCTCGCCGACCCCCACGGCAGCTGCCTCGCTGACTCCCACGGCAGCTGCCTCGCCGACCCCCTCGCAGCCCCCTCGCCGACCCCCACGGCAGCTGCCTCGCCGACCTCCTCGCTGACCCCTCGCCGACCCCCACGGCAGCCGCCTCGCCGACCCCCTCGCCGACCCCCACGGCAGCTGCCTCGCCGACCCCCTCGCCGACCCCCACGGCAGCCCCCTCGCCGACCCCCACGGCAGCTGCCTCGCCGACCCCCTCGCCGACCCCCACGGCAGCTGCCTCGCTGACCCCCTCGCTGACCCCCACGGCAGCTGCCTCGCCGACCCCCTCACTGACCCCCTCGCCAACCCCCACGGCAGCCCCCTCGCTGACCCCCTCGCCGACCCCCACGGTAGCTGCCTCGCCGACCCCCTCGCAGCCCCCTCGCCGACCCCCACGGCAGCTGCCTCGCCGACCTCCTCGCTGACCCCTCGCCGACCCCCACGGCAGCCGCCTCGCCGACCCCCACGGCAGCTGCCTCGCCGACCCCCTCGCCGACCCCCACGGCAGCTGCCTCGCCGACCCCCTCGCCGACCCCCTCGCCGACCCCCACGGCAGCCGCCTCGCCGACCCCCATGGCACCTGTTTGCCGACCCCCTCACTGACCCCCACGGCAGCTGCCTCGCCGACCCCCTCGCTGACCCCCACGGCAGCTGCCTCGCCGACCCCCTCGCTGACCCCCTCGCAGCCCCCTCGCCGACCCCCACGGCAGCTGCCTCGCCGACCCCCTCGCCGACCCCCACGGCAGCTGCCTCGCTGACCCCCTCGCTGACCCCCACGGCAGCTGCCTCGCCGACCCCCTCACTGACCCCCTCGCCAACCCCCACGGCAGCCCCCTCGCTGACCCCCTCGCCGACCCCCACGGCAGCCCCCTCGCTGACCCCCTCGCCGACCCCCACAGAAGCCACCTTGCCGACCCCCTCGCTGACCCCCTCACCGACCCTCTCGCTGACCCCCACGCCGACCCCCACGGCAGCCCCCTTGCTGACCCCCTCGCAGCCCCCTCGCCGACCCCCTCGCCGACCTCCACGCTGACCCCCACGCAGCCCCCTCGCAGACCCCTCGCAGCCCCCTCGCCGACCGCCACGGCAGCTGCCTCACCGACCCCCTCGCTGACCCCCACGCCAGCCCCCTCGCTGACCCCCTCACTGACCCCCATGGCAGCCGCCTCGCCGACCCCCACGGCAGCCCCCTCGCTGACCCCCACGGCAGCCCCCTCACCGACCCCCTCACTGACCCCCATGGCAGCCGCCTCGCCGACCCCCACGGCAGCCCCCTCGCCGACCCCCACGGTAGCCCCCTCACCGACCCCCTCACTGACCCCCATGGCAGCCGCCTCGCCGACCCCCACGGCAGCCCCCTCGCCGACCCCCACGGCAGCCCCCCATGGCAGCCGCCTCGCCGACCCCCTCGCCGACCCCCACGGCAGCTGCCTCACTGATCCCCACGGCAGCCCCCTCGCTGACCCCTCGCCGACCCCCTCGCCGATCCCCACGGCAGCTGCCTCACTGATCCCCACGGCAGCCCCCTCACTGACCCCTCGCCGACCCCCACGGCAGCTGCCTCGCCGACCCCCTCGCTGACCCCCACGGCAGCCCCCTCGCCGACCCCCTCGCCGACCCCCTCGCTGACCCCCACGGCAGCTGCCTCGCCGACCCCCTCACTGACCCCTCACCGACCCCCACGGCAGCCGCCTCGCTGACCCCCTCGCTGACCCCCTCGCCGACCCCCACGGCAGCCGCCTCGCCGACCTTCTCTCTGACCCTCTCGCTGACCCTCTCGCTGACCCCCACACCGACCCCCACGGCAGCCCCCTCGCCGACCCCCACGGCAGCCCCCTCGCTGATCCCCATGGCAGCCCCCTTGCTGACCCCCTCGCCGACCCCCACGGCAGCTGCCTCGCCGACTCCCTCGCCGACCCCCACGGCAGCCCCCTCGCTGACCCCCTCGCAGCCCCCTCGCTGACCCCCTCGCCGACCCCCACGGCAGCCGCCTCGCCGACCCCCTCGCCGACCCCCACGGCAGCCGCCTCGCCGACCCCCTCGCCGACCCCCACGGCAGCCCCCTCGCCGACCCCCACGGCAGCTGCCTCGTCGACTCCCTCACCGACCCCCACGGCAGCCGCCCCGCCGACCCCCTCGCCGACCCCCACGGCAGCTGCCTCGCCGACCCCCTCGCCGACCCCCATGGCAGTCGCCTCGCTGATCCCCTCACTGACCCCGCCAGCCCCTCACCTACCGTGCCAGTTGCCTTGCCGACCCCCATGCCGGCTTTGCCAACCCCCCCATCCCCCATGCCAGCCCCTTGCTGACCCCCACACCAGGCCCCACAGCCAGCCCACAATTCCCTCCAACATCCCCTCTGCACCCCCCACATCTTGTCCACCTCCAGAGCCTCATCTGGCTCTGGCCCCTAGTCCCGTGGGGGGGATCCAGGGCGTTACCTCTCCGACATGGCCGCCATTCTAGTGGGGGCATGGAGTTGTGAGGAGGAGGAGGAGGAGGATGAAGCCATGCGACACGGCGTCCACCAGGAAACAACCCCAGGAGAGATGAGAGACAGAAACCGACGTGGGGAGATGGACAGATGGACACATGGGGTGGGGGGGGGGATGGACAGAGGGGCAGGTATTTCTCCAGCATGTTCCACTCCCGTGGATTCCCAAACAGACCCCTGGCGCTGTGACAAGCAGCCCCCCTGGGCGGGGCATGGGGGCTGTTCACATGGGGAACCCTTCAGGGTGGGGTGTGGGGGCCAATCACACGGAGACCCCACTGGGGCAGGGCACAGGGGCCGATCACACGGTGACCCCTCTGGGGCGGGGGCTGATCGCATGAGGACCCCTCTAGGGCAGGGCACAGGGGCCGATCACACAGGGACCCCTCTGGGGCGGGGCGTGGGAGCTGATCACACGGGGACCCCTCCGGGGCGAGGTGCAGGGGCCAATCACACGGGGACCCCACTGGGGCGGGGGCCGATCGCATGAGGACCCCTCTAGGGCAGGGCGCGGGGGCCGATCACACGGGGACCCCTCCGGGGTGGGGTGCAGGGGCCAATCACACGGGGACCCCACTGGGGCGGGGGCCAATCGTATGAGGACCACTCTAGGTTAGGGCGCAGGGGCCGATCACACGGGGACCCCTCTGGGGCGGGGCGTGGGAGCCGATCACACGGGGACCCCTCCGGGGCGGGGCTGGGGGCTGATCACATGGGGACCACTCCGAGGTGGGGAGCAGGGCCAATCACATGGGGACCCCTCCGGGGTGGGGCACGGGGGCCGATCACACGGGGACCTGGGGCAGGGGCTGATCGTACGAGGACCCCTCCAGGGCGGGGCGCAGGGCCAATCACACGGGGACCCCTCCAGGGCGGGGCGCGGGGGCTGATCACACGGGGACCCCTCTGGGGCGGGGCACAGGGGCCATTCACGCAGGGACCCCTCCAGGACGGGGTGCGGTTCACACGGGGACCCCTGTGGGGTGGGGGCACGGGTGCTGTTCACATGGAGATCCCTCCAGGGCAGGGTACGGTTCACATGGGGACCCCTCTGGGGAAGGGTACGGGGGCCGATCACACAGGGACCCCTCCGGGGCAGGGAACGGGGGCTGTTCACGCGGGGACCCCTCCGGGGTGGAGTGCGGTTCACACGGGGACACCTCCGGGGCGGGGCGCGGGGGCTGTTCACATGAGGACCCCTCTGGGGCGGGGTGTGGTTTATACGGGGACCCCTCCAGGGTGGGGAGTGGGGACCAATCACACGGGGACCCCTCCGGGGTGGGGCGAGGCGAGGGGGCCGATCACACGGGGACTGATCACACCGGGACCCCTCTGGACCCAGGCAGGGGCTGATTCTCCAGTGCTGGGGTGTGACTTGGGTGCCGGGGTACCCGCCCTGGATTTGGGGTGAAGCGGGGGCACTTACATTGACCTCAGTGACGGCGATGTCCACCACGCTGCCCACCACGATCAGCGCATCGAAGGTGTTCCAGGCGTCGCAGAAATAGTGCTGGGAACAGGGCGGGGGGGGTCAGCCGGGCAGGACCCACCCCCTCACACAAGGCCCTGCCACTCACACAAGGGCCCCCCCCCCGTCATGCCAGGCCCCGCCCCTCACACAAGGCCCCGCCCCTCACACAAGGCCCTGCCACTCACACAAGGCCCCGCCCTGTCATGCCAGGCCCCGCCCCATCATGCCAGGCCCCGCCCCTCACACAAGGCCCCGCCCCTCACACAAGGCCCTGCCACTCACACAAGGGCCCCCCCCCGTCATGCCAGGCCACGCCACTCACAGAAGGCCCCGCCCTGTCATGCCAGGCCCCGCCCCCGTCGTGCCAGGCCCCGCCCCAGGCCCCGCTGGCCCCGCCTACCCGGGGTTTGAAGGCGATGATTTTCAGCACCATCTCCACGGTGAAGAGGCCGGTGAAGACCATGTTGAGCAGGTCCATGACGTAGTTGAAGGGCTGCGACTGCTCGTAGTGCTGGGGGGGGAGGGGTGCAGGGTGAGAGGGGAAAGCCCCGCCCCTAGACAGACAGGCCACGCCCCTCCCCGATGAAAGGACAGGCCCCTCCTCCTCACCCCAGGCTCCGCCCCTTGCCCAGGCCCCACCCCCAAGCCAGGCCCAGCCCCAGCGCAGACCCTGCCCCCAGCCCCGCCCCTATCCAGGCCCCGCCCCAGCGCAGACCCTGCCCCCAGCCCCGCCCCACGGGCAGCACCTGCACGGCCAGGGCGATGGTGTTGAGCAGGATGAGCAGGAACATGCCGTACTCGAAGGCCGAGCAGTTCACGGCCGCCCACACCCGGTGCTGGTGCCGGTTCTTGGGGATGTAGCGCCGCAGCGGCTGGGCCTTCAGCGCGTACTCCACACACTGCCGCTGCGGGGGGAGTCTTCTGAGCCGTGCCCCACACCTGGCCCCCTCTGAGCCGTGCCCCACAGCCAGCCCTGCCCGCCCCCCTCTGAGCCGTGCCCCACACCCGGCCCCCTGAGCCGTGCCCCACAGCCAGCCCTGCCCGCCCCCCTCTGAGCCGTGCCCCACAGCCAGCCCTGCCCGCCCCCCTCTGAGCCGTGCCCCACACCCGGCCCCCTCTGAGCCGTGCCCCACAGCCAGCCTTGCCCACCCCCCTCTGAGCCGTGCCCCACACTCAGCCCCCTCTGAGCCATGCCCCACACCCGCCCCCCTCTGAGCCGTGCCCAACACCCAGCCCCCTCTGAGCCGTGCCCCACAACTGGCCCCCTCTGAGCCGTGCCCCACAGCCAGCCCTGCCCGCCCCCCTCTGAGCCGTGCCCCACACCCAGCCCCCTCTGAGCCGTGCCCCACAGCCAGCCCTGCCCGCCCCCCTCTGAGCCGTGCCCCACACCCAGCCCCCTCTGAGCCGTGCCCCACACCCGCCCCCGCTGGCCCCCCTCTGAGCCGTGCCCCACAGCCAGCCCTGCCCGCCCCCCTCTGAGCCGTGCCCCACACCCGGCCCCCTCTGAGCCGTGCCCCACACCCGCCCCCGCTGGCCCCCCTCTGAGCCATGCCTTACACTCGGCCTTCCCCACCCTTCTGAGCTGTGCCCCACACCTTCCCCCACCAGCCCCCCGCTGAGCCGTCCCTCCCACAGAGCCCCACCTCCACGCCTGGTTCCCCAGCTGAGCAGTCCCTCCATGCCCCACCCCACGCACTGCATCTTGGGGGATGGGGTTGGGGCAATGGGGTACCCCACACCCTGCCCCCGAACCAGGCTCCCCTCCCCCACACTTGCCACACTGGGGATAGGGGCACGGGCATAGGTACAGGGTGAAAACCTGGGATGAGAGTGGGGGTGGGGGGGGGAACAGGCGCCTAGATAAGAAAAAGCCCCAAATATTGGGACTGACCCTATAAAACCGGGACATCTGGCCGCCCTGGACAAGTACCTGGATCCTATCCTGCTCGTCTGGGCGTGGAAGGTGATGGGGGGCTGGGGAGGGCTTTGGGAGGCTGGGGGGCAGGCCGTGGGGCAGTACCTGGTTCTTGTCCAGCTCGCAGTTGTGGTACTCCTGCTCGCCCTGGGCGCGGAAGGTGATGGGGGACTGGGGAGGGCTGTGGGAGGTTGTGGGGCAGGCGGGGGGCAGTACCTGGTTCTTGTCCAGCTCGCAGTTGTGGTACTCCTGCTCGCCCTGGGCGCGGAAGCTGATGGAGGGCTGGGGAGGGCTGTGGGAGGTTGTGGGGCAGGCGGGGGGCAGTACCTGGTTCTTGTCCAGCTCGCAGTTGTGGTATTCCTGCTCGCCCTGGGCGCGGAAGGTGATGGGGGGCTGGGGAGGGCTGTGCGAGGTTGTGGGGCAGGCGGGGGGCAGGCGGGGGGCAGTACCTGGTTCTTGTCCAGCTCGCAGTTGTGGTACTCCTGCTCGCCCTGGGCGCGGAAGGTGATGGAGGGCTGGGGAGGGCTGGGGAGGGCTGTGGGAGGTTGTGGGGCAGGCGGGGGGCAGTACCTGGTTCTTGTCCAGCTCGCAGTTGTGGTACTCCTGCTCGCCCTGGGTGCGGAAGGTGATGGACGGCTGGGGAGGGTTGTGGGGCAGGCGGGGGGCAGGCGGGGGGCAGTACCTGGTTCTTGTCCAGCTCGCAGTTGTGGTACTCCTGCTCGCCCTGGGCGCGGAAGGTGATGGAGGGCTGGGGAGGGCTGTGGGAGGTTGTGGGGCAGGCGGGGGGCAGTACCTGGTTCTTGTCCAGCTCGCAGTTGTGGTACTCCTGCTCGCCCTGGGCGCGGAAGGTGATGGGGAGCTGGGGAGGGCTGTGCGAGGTTGTGGGGCAGGCGGGGGGCAGGCGGGGGGCAGTACCTGGTTCTTGTCCAGCTCGCAGTTGTGGTACTCCTGCTCGCCCTGGGCGCGGAAGGTGATGGGGGACTGGGGAGGGCTTTGGGAGGTTGTGGGGCAGGCGGGGGGCAGGCGGGGGGCAGTACATGGTTCTTGTCCAGCTCGCGGTTGTGGTACTCCTGCTCGCCCTGGGCGCGGAAGGTGATGGAGGGCTGGGGAGGGCTGGGGAGGGCTGTGGGAGGTTGTGGGGCAGGCGGGGGGCAGTACCTGGTTCTTGTCCAGCTCGCAGTTGTGGTACTCCTGCTCGCCCTGGGTGCGGAAGGTGATGGGGGGCTGGGGAGGGCTGTGGGAGGTTGTGGGGCAGGCGGGGGGCAGTACCTGGTTCTTGTCCAGCTCGCAGTTGTGGTACTCCTGCTCGCCCTGGGTGCGGAAGGTGATGGGGGGCTGGGGAGGGCTGTGGGAGGTTGTGGGGCAGGCGGGGGGCAGTACCTGGTTCTTGTCCAGCTCGCAGTTGTGGTACTCCTGCTCGCCCTGGGCGCGGAAGCTGATGGAGGGCTGGGGAGGGCTGTGGGAGGTTGTGGGGCAGGCGGGGGGCAGGCGGGGGGCAGTACCTGGTTCTTGTCCAGCTCGCAGTTGTGGTACTCCTGCTCGCCCTGGGCGCGGAAGGTGATGGAGGGCTGGGGAGGGCTGTGGGAAGCTGTGGGGCAGGCGGGGGGCAGTACCTGGTTCTTGTCCAGCTCGCAGTTGTTGTACTCCTGCTCGCCCTGGGCGCGGAAGGTGATGGGGGGCTGGGGAGGGCTGTGGGAGGTTGGGGGGTAGGCGGGGGGCAGTACCTGGTTCTTGTCCAGCTCGCAGTTGTGGTACTCCTGCTCGCCCTGGGCGCGGAAGGTGATGGAGGGCTGGGGAGGGCTGTGGGAGGTTGTTGGGCAGGCGGGGGGCAGTACCTGGTTCTTGTCCAGCTCGCAGTTGTGGTACTCCTGCTCGCCCTGGGCGCAGAAGGTGATGGGGGACTGGGGAGGGCTGTGGGAGGTTGTGGGGCAGGCGGGGGGCAGTACCTGGTTCTTGTCCAGCTCGCAGTTGTGGTACTCCTGCTCGCCCTGGGTGCGGAAGGTGATGGAGGGCTGGGGAGGGCTGTGGGAGGTTGTGGGGCAGGCGGGGGGCAGGCGGGGGGCAGTACCTGGTTCTTGTCCAGCTCGCAGTTGTGGTACTCCTGCTCGCCCTGGGTGCGGAAGGTGATGGAGGGCTGGGGAGGGTTGTGGGGCAGGCGGGGGGCAGGCAGGGGGCAGTACCTGGTTCTTGTCCAGCTCGCAGTTGTGGTACTCCTGCTCGCCCTGGGCGCGGAAGGTGATGGAGGGCTGGGGAGGGCTGTGGGAGGTTGTGGGGCAGGCGGGGGGCAGTACCTGGTTCTTGTCCAGCTCGCGGTTGTGGTACTCCTGCTCGCCCTGGGTGCGGAAGGTGATGGAGGGCTGGGGAGGGCTGTGGGAGGTTGTGGGGCAGGCGGGGGGCAGGCGGGGGGCAGTACCTGGTTCTTGTCCAGCTCGCAGTTGTGGTACTCCTGCTCGCCCTGGGCGCGGAAGGTGATGATGACGAAGCCCACGAAGATGTTCATCATGAAGAAGGCGATGATGATGATGTAGACGATGAAGAAGATGGAGATCTCCACCCGGTAGTTGTAGATGGGGCCCCGGTTCTCCCCGTTGGCGTCGATCGCCTTGTACAGGAGGCTGGGGGGCGGGGGGGGGGTGAGATGGGGACCCCCAGGGATCCCCCAGCTCCTCCCACTCCCCATGCCCCCCATTTCCCCACCCTCCAGCTCCCCTGGGACCTGCCAGCTCCCTCTCACTTTCCCCAGCCCCCGAGTCCCAGGTTCCCCTGCTCCCCAGCCCCCGGTCGCCCATCTGCCCCTGGCCCCCCCCCGGCCCCTCATCTCCCCGGCCCCCGGGCGCACCTGGGCCAGCCCTCGAAGGTGGAGACGGTGAACAGGGCCATCATGCCGGACAGGACGTTGTCGAAGTTGAAGTCACTGTTGTGCCAGATCCGGTCACGCACCATGGGGTGCCCCACGTCCCCGTCCTTGTACACGATGAACGTGCCCCTGGGGGGCGGGCAGGCGGGCATCAGCGGGGGGGGACCCCGATGTGCCAACCCCCGGCCTGGTCACCCTGACAGCTAGAGCCCCCGCATCCCTCCAGCCTGAGCCCCCCTGGACTGGTCACCCCGACAACCAGAGCCCCCGCATCCCTCCAGCCTGAGCCCCCTGGACTGGTCACCCCGACAACCAGAGCCCCCGCATCCCTCCAGCCTGAGCCCCCTGGACTGGTCACCCCCGACAACCAGAGCCCCCGCATCCCTCCAGCCTGAGCCCCCCTGGACTGGTCACCCCGACAACCAGAGCCCCCGCATCCCTCCAGCCTGAGCCCCCCTGGACTGGTCACCCCGACAACCAGAGCCCCCGCATCCCTCCAGCCTGAGCCCCCTGGACTGGTCACCCCGACAACCAGAGCCCCCGCATCCCTCCAGCCTGAGCCCCCCTGGACTGGTCACCCCGACAACCAGAGTCCCCGCATCCCTCCAGCCTGAGCCCCCTGGACTGGTCACCCCGACAACCAGAGCCCAGCCCCCCCGGCCTGAGTCCCCCCCAAGCTGGTCACCATGACAACCAGAGCCCCAGAACCCCTGACAACCTGAGCCCCCCTGGACTGGTCACCCTGACAACCAGAGCCCCCGCATCCCTCCAGCCTGAGCCCCCTGGACTGGTCACCCCGACAACCAGAGCCCCCGCATCCCTCCAGCCTGAGCCCCCCTGGACTGGTCACCCCGACAACCAGAGTCCCCGCATCCCTCCAGCCTGAGCCCCCTGGACTGGTCACCCCGACAACCAGAGCCCTGCCCCCCCCAGCCTGAGTCCCCCCCAAGCTGGTCACCATGACAACCAGAGCCCCAGAACCCCTGACAACCTGGGCCCCCCCCCCCCGACTGGTCATCCCGACAGCCAGAGCCCCAGCACCCCCCTGGCCTGGTAACCCTGACAACCAGAGATCACCCCTCCCCCGACCTGGTCACCCCGACAACCAAAGCCCTGCCCCCCCGGCCTGAGTCCCCCCAGCCTGGTCACCCCGACAACCAGAGCCCAGCACCCCCTGGCCTGAGCCCCCCCCAGCCAGTTACCCCAACAACCAGAGCCCCAGCACCCCCCCCAGCCAGTCACCCCAACAACCAGAGCCCCAGCATCCCCCCGGTCTGAGCCCCCCCAGCCTGGTCACCCTGACAACAGCCCAACCCCGTGACACCCGGCCCCTAATCTCAAACCCCAAACTCTGACCTCCGGCCCAGCCCCCCTGAATCCCAGCAACCAGCTCCTGATCCCAGCGCCTACCCACGACCCCCTGATCCCGGAAGCAGCTGGGCGGGGGTTGAAGGAGCGGGGGGGGGGGGCGGAGAGGTCCCTGGCTGGGCAGGGGGTGAAGGAGCTGGGGGATCCTTGGCTGGGGCGGGGGGGAATGAGCCAGGGGGGGCCTTGGCTGGGGGTGAAGGAGGCAGGGGCGTGGAGGGGTCCCTGGTTGGGCAGGGGGTAAGGAACTGGGGGGGTGGGGGGTCTTTGGCTGTGGGTGGGTGAAAGAGCCGGGGGGGCCCTGGCTAGGCGGGGGGTGAAGGAGCCGGGGGGGTGGGGGGTCCTTGGCTGTGTGGGGGGCAAGGAGCCAGGGGGGTCCCTGGCTGGGGGGGCGGTGAAGGAGCTGGGGGGATGCCCTGGCTGGGCGGGGGGTGAAGGAGCCGGGGGGGTGGGGGGTCCTTGCCTGGGGGGGGGGAAGGAGCCGGGGGCGGGGGACTGTGATGTTATTGATATGAACTGGGACCATATATCAGAGGGTAGCCATGTTAGTTGGATCTGTAAAAGCAGCAAAGAATCCTGTGGCACCTTATAGACTAACAGACGTTTTGGAGCATGAGCTTTCGTGAGTGAATACCCACTTCCTGAGATGCATGTAGTGGACATTTCCAGGGGCAGGTATATATATGTGTGCTAGCAAGCAAGCTAGAGATAACGAGGTCAGTTCAATCAGGGAGGATGAGGCCCTGTTCTAGCAGTTGAGGTGTGAAAACCAAGGGAGGAGAAACTGGTTCTGTAGTTGGCAAGCCATTCACAGTCTTTGTTCAGTCCTGAGCTGATGGTGTCAAATTTGCAGATGAACTGAAGCTCAGCAGTTTCTCTCTGAGGTCTGGTCCTGAAGTTGTTTTGCTGCAGGATGGCCACCTTAAGGTCTGCTATAGTGTGGCCAGGGAGGTTGAAGTGCTCTCCTACAGGTTTTTGTGTATTGCCATTCCTAATGTCTGATTTGTGTCCATTTATCCTTTTCCGTAGCGACTGTCCAGTTTGGCCGATGTACATAGCAGAGGGGCATTGCTGGCATATGATGGCGTATATTACATTGGTGGACGTGCAGGTGAATGAACTGGTGATGGTGTGGCTGATCTGGTTAGGTCCTGTGATGGTGTCGCTGGTGTAGATATGTGGGCAGAGTTGGCATCGAGGTTTGTTGCATGGATTGGTTCCTGAGCTAGAGTTACTATGGGGCACTGTGCAGTTACTGGTGAGAATATGCTTCAGGTTGGCCTGTAGGAGAACACTTCAACCTCCCTGGCCACACTATAGCAGACCTTCACGTGGCCATCCTGCAGCAAAAAAACTTCAGGACCAGACTTCAAAGAGAAACTGCTGAGCTTCAGTTCATCTGCAAATTTGACACCATCAGCTCAGGATTGAACAAAGACTGTGAATGGCTTGCCAACTACAGAACCAGTTTCTCCTCCCTTGGTTTTCACACCTCAACTGCTAGAACAGGGCCTCATCCTCCCTGATTGAACTGACCTCGTTATCTCTAGCTTGCCTGCATATATATACCTGCTCCTGGAAATGTCCACTACATGCATCTGATGAAGTGGGTATTCACCCACGAAAGCTCATGCTCCAAAATGTCTGTTAGTCTATAAGGTGCCACAGGATTCTTTGCTGCTGGGACCATATAGAACATGGTTTGCAACCAAGGTCCTGTAGTGGCACCAAATCCTATGTAAAGGGGGTCATATCAGGTGTCTAGGAGCAGGTTCTGGGTTGCTGGTTAGGATGAAGCTGTCTGTGTGTCTGTAGCATTGTGTAGTTGAAGTTAGTATTGGCTCTATACTGTCTGTATTTCAGACTTGTGCTGTGTTACTGGGTGACACCCCAGACAAGTTGGTGTTAGCTCTGCCTAGCCTGCTTGATGGCCCATTAAGGACCATCGGCTACACAACTGACCCATTGAGAGGAGGCAGATCCGCCTTGTGACTCAGCAGGGTGTGCAGGGACTGGCCCATGTGACTCCAGACTCCATGTTGCTGTAATTTTCCACAGTAAGAACCAAGAAGTGTTCTTACACCTGGAAGAGCCTATATAAGGCTGATGCCTCATCTTCATCTGGTCTTCAATCCTGCTTCTTACCTCTGGAGGGACTTTGCTACAAACTGAAGCTCTGCACAAAGGACTGAATGACCCGTCCCAGCGGGGCATGTTCTCCAGAGACTTGATTTGACCCTGCAGTTTACTCCATCCCTGCTACGAGCCTGACCCAAGGACTCTGCCATCGCTGGATGGAATTGATTCCATGTCACCAATTCTAGCTCTCAGCTCTACCTTTTTCCCTTTATGAATAAACCTTTAGATTTTAGATTCTAGAGGGTTGGCAACAGCGTGATTTGTGGGTAAGATCTGATGTGTGTATTGACCTGGGTCTGGGGTTGGTCCTTGGGGATCGAGAGAACCTTTTTCTTTTACTGGGGTGTTGGTTTTCATAACCATTCACCCCAGGACGGGTGGGACTGGAGGTGATACGGGGAGACTGGAGTGTCTAAGGAAATTGCTTGTGTGACTTGTGGTTAGCCAGTGGGGTGAAACCGAAGTCCTTTTTGTCGGGCTGGGTTGATTTGCCTTAGAGGTGGAAAACCCCCAGCCTGGGGCTGTGACTGCCCTGTTTAAGCAATTGGTCCTGAATTGGCACCTCAGTTGGGTCCCACCAGAACTGCATCGTCACAGGGACGTACTTGCATTCCTCCGGTGTGTGCTTGGCTGAGTGGGGGGCAAAGGAGCCGGGGAGGTGGGGGGTCCTTGGCTGGGTTGGGGGGGAAGGAGCTGGGGGGGGTCCCTGGCTGGGCAGGGGGTGAAGGAGCTGGGGGGGGGGACGTACTTGCATTCCTCCGGTGTGTGCTTGGCTTCGTCCGTGCAGCTGTAGAATTTGCCCTGGGGAGAGCCGTGGGGCTGGGTTCAGACCCCCGCCCCGCCCTTGCCTACCCCACATAACCCCCAACACCTTCTTCCCACACCTCCTCCTGCCCCCACCAGCCCCACACCCACGTAACCCTCCTGGGGGGCCCACAGGGGGTGCAGCACTGGAGGCTGGGCTGGGGGGGCAGAGCCCTAGGGGCTGCACTGGGAGCCCCACAGGGGGTTGGGGTGCTGGGGGCTGAGGGCCCCGCGGGTGGCTGGGTGCCGGGGGCTGGGCTGCGGGACCCACAGCGGTGGGGTGCTGGGGACCCCGTGGGGCGCTGGTGGCTGGGCAGGGCCCTAGGGGCTGGGCTGCGGGACCCACAGGGCTGGGGTGCTGGAAACCCCATGGGGGACAGGGCACTGGGGGCTTGGTGGGGAGCCCCACAGGGGGTTGGGGTGCTGGGGGCTGGGCTGGGCTGGGGGCCCCGCAGGTGGCAGGGTGCTGGGGGCTAGGCTGAGGGCCCCACAGGGGGCAGGGCGCTGGGGGCTGGGCTGTGGGACCCACAGGGCAGGGCCCTAGGGGCTGGGCTGCAGGACCCACAGCAGTGGGGTCCTGGGGGCCCCATGGGGGGTGGGGTGCTGGGGGCTGGGTGGGGCCTTGGGGGCTGGGCTGTGGGACCCACAGGGGTGGGGTGCTGGGGACCCCATGGGGGGTGGGGCGCAGGGGGATGGGCGGGTCCCTAGGGGCTGGGCTGCCTGGGACCCAATGGGGTGGGGTGCTGGGGACCCCATGGGGGGTGGGGCACTGGGGGCTGGGGTGTGTGCCCCAGGGGCTGGGCTGCGGGCCCCATGGGTTGGGGTGCTGGGGACCCCATGGGGGCTGGGCTGCGGGGGGCTGGGCGGGGCCCTAGGGGCTGGGCTGCGGGGACCCCATGGGGGGCCGGGCGCTGGGGGCTGGGCGGGGCCCTAGGGGCTGGGCTGCGGGGGACCCCATGGGGGGCGGGGCCCTAGGGGCTGGGCTGCAGGACCCACGGGGTGGGGTGCTGGGGACCCCATGGGGGACGGGGCCCTAGGGGCTAGGCTGGGAGCCCCACAGGGGGTTGGGGTGCTGGGGGCTGGGGGCCCCGCGGGTGGCTGGGTGCCGGGGGCTGGGCTCCGGGACCCACAGCGATGGGTTGCTGGGGACCCCATGGGGGACGGGGCCCTAGGGGCTGGGCTGGGAGTCCCACAGGGGGTTGGGGTGCTGGGGGCTGGGCTGTGGGACCCACAGGGGTGGAGTGCTGGGGACCCCATGGGGGACGGGGCCCTAGGGGCTGGGCTGGGAGTCCCACAGGGGGCTGGGGTGCTGGGGTCTGGGCTGTGGGACCCACGGGGGTGGGGTGCTGGGGACCCCATGGGGGACGGGGCCCTAGGCGCTGGGCTGGGAGTCCCACAGGGGGTTGGGGTGCTGGGGGCTGGGCTGTGGGACCCACAGGGGTGGGGTGCTGGGGACCCCATGGGGGGCAGGGCCCTAGGGGCTGGGCTGCGGGCCCCACGGCGCTCACCTTGAAGAGCTGCACCCCGATGCAGGCGAAGATGAACTGCAGCAGGGTGGTGACGATCATGATGTTGCCGATGGTGCGAATGGCCACGAAGACGCACTGGACCACATGCTGGGGGGGCAGGGGAGTGACCCCCCCGCCACACAGCGACCCCCTGCACCCCTCGGTGCCCTTTGGAGCCCCACATCACAGGATACAGGCCCTGCAGCCCCTCCCATGCCACCAAGTGCTGCCCCCCAGCACCCCCTCACCTTCAGCCCCTCCCAGGCCTCTGCACCAGCCCCCCTGAGCACTGCCCCCCCGCGCCCCCTCACCTTCAGCCCCTCCCAGCCCTCTGCACCAGCCCCCCTGAGCACTGCCCCCCCAGCGCCCCCCTCACCTTCAGCCCCTCCCAGCCCTCTGCACCAGCCCCCCCGAGCACTGCCCCCCCAGCGCCCACCTCACCTTCAGCCCCTCCCAGGCCCCTGCACCAGCCCCCCTGAGCACTGCCCCCCCCGCACCCCCCTCACCTTCAGCCCCTCCCAGCCCTCTGCACCAGCCCCCCTGAGCACTGCCCCCCCAGCGCCCCCCTCACCTTCAGCCCCTCCCAGCCCTCTGCACCAGCCCCCCTGAGCACTGCCCCCCCAGCGCCCCCTCACCTTCAGCCCCTCCCAGCCCTCTGCACCAGCCCCCCTGAGCACTGCCCCCTCGCGCCCCTCACCTTCAGCCCCTCCCAGCCCTCTGCACCAGCCCCCCTGAGCACTGCCCCCCCGCGCCCCCCTCACCTTCAGCCCCTCCCAGCCCTCTGCACCAGCCCCCCTGAGCACTGCCCCCCCAGCGCCCCTTCACCTTCAGCTCCTCCCAGCCCTCTGCACCAGCCCCGCTGAGCACTGCCCCCCCAGCGCCCCCCTCACCTTCAGCCCCTCCCAGCCCTCTGCACCAGCCCCGCTGAGCACTGCCCCCCCAGCGCCCCTTCACCTTCAGCTCCTCCCAGCCCTCTGCACCAGCCCCCCTGAGCACTGCCCCCCCAGCGCCCCCCTCACCTTCAGCCCCTCCCAGCCCTCTGCACCAGCCCCCCTGAGCACTGCCCCCTCGCGCCCCTCACCTTCAGCCCCTCCCAGCCCTCTGCACCAGCCCCCCTGAGCACTGCCCCCCCGCGCCCCCCTCACCTTCAGCCCCTCCCAGCCCTCTGCACCAGCCCCCCTGAGCACTGCCCCCCCAGCGCCCCCCTCACCTTCAGCCCCTCCCAGCCCTCTGCACCAGCCCCCCTGAGCACTGCCCCCCCCGCGCCCCCCTCACCTTCAGCCCCTCCCAGCCCTCTGCACCAGCCCCCCTGAGCACTGCCCCCCCAGCGCCCCCCTCACCTTCAACCCCTTGGCACGGTTGATGGCTCGGAGAGGCCGCAGCACCCGCAGCACCCGCAAAATCTTCACCACAGAGATGGCGCTGGAGCTGGGTGGGGAGTGGGGGTCAGACATTGGGGGGAGTTCCCCAACTGATTGCCCGGTCCCCCCTGCCCCCATCATATCCCACCGCCGCCACCAATCTTTCCCGCACCCAGCGTATCCCAGCCTCCACCAATCCTTCCCACCCCCCGGCGTATCCCACCGCCTCCATCAATCCTTCCCACCCCTGGCATATCCCACCACTTCCACCAATCCTTCCCACCCCCGGCGTATCCCACCACTTCCACCAATCCTTCCCGCCCCCCAGCGTATCCCACCGCCTCCACGAATCCTTCCCACCCCCGGCATATCCCACCACTTCCACCAATCCTTCCCGCCCCCCCAGCGTATCCCACCACCTCCACCAATCCTTCCCGCCCCCGGCATATCCCACCGCCTCCATCAATCCTTCCCACCCCCCGGCGTATCCCACCGCCTCCACCAATCCTTCCCACTCCCCGGCGTATCCCACCACTTCCACCAATCCTTCCCGCCCCCGGCGTATCCCACCACTTCCACCAATCCTTCCCGCCCCCGGCGTATCCCACCACTTCCACCAATCCTTCCCGCCCCCGGCGTATCCCACCACTTCCACCAATCCTTCCCACTCCCCGGCGTATCCCACAGCTTCCACCAATCCTTCCCACACCCCCATCATATCCCTCCGCCGCCACCAATCTTTCCCGCGCCCAGCGTATCCCAGCCTCCACGAATCCTTCCCACCCCCAGCATATCCCACTGCCTCCACCAATCCTTCCCACCGCTGGCGTATCCCACCACTTCCACCAATCCTTCCCGCCCCCAGCGTATCCCACCACTTCCACCAATCCTTCCCACCCCCGGCATATCCCACCTCTTCCACCAATCCTTCCCGCCCCCCAGCGTATCCCACCGCCTCCACCAATCCTTCCCACTCCCCGGCGTATCCCACCGCCTCCATCAATCCTTCCCACCCCCGGCATATCCCACCGCCTCCACCAATCCTTCCCACCCCCGGCATATCCCACCGCCTCCACCAATCCTTCCCACCGCTGGCGTATCCCACCACTTCCACCAATCCTTCCCACCCCCGGCATATCCCACCTCTTCCACCAATCCTTCCCGCCCCCCAGCGTATCCCACCGCCTCCACCAATCCTTCCCACTCCCTGGCGTATCCCACCGCCTCCATCAATCCTTCCCACCCCCCAGCGTATCCCACAGCTTCCACCAATCCTTCCCACCCCCCGGCGTATCCCACCGCCTCCATCAATCCTTCCCACCCCTGGCATATCCCACCACTTCCACCAATCCTTCCCACCCCCGGCATATCCCACCACTTCCACCATTCCTTCCCACCCCCCGGCATATCCCACCTCTTCCACCAATCCTTCCCACACCCCCAGCGTATCCCACCGCCGCCACCAATCTTTCCCACGCCCAGCGTATCCCAGCCTCCACGAATCCTTCCCACCCCCGGCATATCCCACCGCCTACACCAATCCTTCCCACCGCTGGCGTATCCCACCACTTCCACCAATCCTTCCTGCCCCCGGTGTATCCCACCACTTCCACCAATCCTTCCCACCCCGGCATATCCCACCTCTTCCACCAATCCTTCCCACCCCCCAGCGTATCCCACCGCCTCCACCAATCCTTCCCACTCCCTGGCGTATCCCACCGCCTCCATCAATCCTTCCCACCCCCCGGCGTATCCCACAGCCTCCATCAATCCTTCCACCCCCGGCATATCCCACCACTTCCACCAATCCTTCCCACACCCCCGGCGTATCCCACCGCCTCCACCAATCCTTCCCACCCCCAGCATATCCCACCGCTTCCACCAATCCTTCCCACCCCCCGGAGTATCCCACAGCTTCCACCAATCCTTCCCACCCCCGGCATATCCCACCGCTTCCACCAATCCTTCCCACTCCCCGGCGTATCCCACCACTTCCACCAATCCTTCCCGCCCCCGGCGTATCCCACCACTTCCACCAATCCTTCCCACCCCCGCCATATCCCACCTCTTCCACCAATCCTTCCCGCCCCCCAGCGTATCCCACGGCCTCCACCAATCCTTCCCACTCCCCGGCGTATCCCACCGCCTCCATCAATCCTTCCCACCCCCCGGCGTATCCAACAGCTTCCACCAATCCTTCCCACCCCCGGCATATCCCACCGCTTCCACCAATCCTTCCCACCCCCCCGCGTATCCCACCACCTCCATCAATCCTTCCCACCCCCGGCATATCCCACCACTTACACCAATCCTTCCCACCCCCCGGCGTATGCCACGGCTTCCCCCAATCCTTCCCACACCCCCGGCGTATCCCACCGCCTCCACCAATCCTTCCCACCCCCCGGTGTATCCCACGGCCTCCACCAATCCTTCCCACCCCCCGGTGTATCCCACCGCTTCCATCAATCCTTCCCACCCCCCGGCATATCCCACCGCCTCCGCCAATCTTTCCCACCCCCAGCGTATCCCACCACCTCCACCAATCCTTCCCATACCCGGCGTATCCCATCGCCTCCACCAATCCTTCCTCCCCCCCCCCGCATATCCCATTGCCTCCACCAATTGTTCCCGCCCCCGGTGTATCCCAGCACCTCCACCAATCCTTCCCGCCCCCAGCGTATCCCACGGCCCTCACCAATCCTTCCCTCCCCCAGCATATCCCACTTCCTCCACCAATCCTTCCCATACCCAGCGTATCCCATCGCCTCCACTAATCCTTCCTGCCCCTCCCCCCGCATATCCCACTGCCTCCACCAATCCTTCCCACCCCCAGCATATCCCATCCCCTCCACCAATCCTTCCCATACCTGGCATATCCCATCCCCTCCACCAATCCTTCCCTCCTCCCGGCGTATCCCACTCCTCCACCAATCCTTCCCACCCCCGGCATATCCCACTGCCTCCATCAATCCTTCCAACACCCAGAGTATCCCTCCCCATCTGCCAATCCTTCCTGTCCCCGGCATATCCCACATCCCCCACCAATTCTTCCTATGCCTGGCATATATCACTACCCCCATCAATTCTTCCTACACCCGGTGTATCCTACGGCCCTACCAATCCTTCCCATGACCGGCGTACCCCAAGACATCTGCCAAACCTTCCCACGCCCAGCGTATTCCACTGCATCCACCCACCAATCCCACCTGCACCCAAACCATTTCCTGGGCCTGGCTACCTCCTTCTCTCCACTCCAGCCCCATACAGCACCATTTATCCACTGCACTCCTGGCCCCCCATCACCAGGAGCTGCTCTCCCCCATCCCACTCACTGGATCCCGAAGGAGATGAGGGAGACGCTCACGACCAGCAGATCCAGCAGGTTGAACCAGTTCCTGCAGAAGGAGCCTTTGTGGAGGAAGGCCCCATAGGCTGTCATCTGGGGAGGTAGCGGGGGAAGAGGGTCAATCCAGGCCTGTGCTGAGCCCTGGGCCCCACTCCCCTCCCAGAGCCGGGAGAGAACCCAGGAGTCCTGGCGCCCACCCGCCCCTGCTCTAAACACCAGCCCCCACTCCCCTCCCAGAGCCTGGAGAGAACCCAGGAGTCCTGGCACCCACCCGCCCCTGCTCTAAACACCAGACCCCACTTCCCTCCCAGAGCCAGGAGAAAACCCAGGAGTCCTGGCTCCCAGCCCCCCTGCTCTAAACACCAGCCCCCACTCCCCTCCCACAGCTGGGAGAGAACCCAGGAGTCCTGGCTCCCAGACCCCCTGCTCTAAACACCAGCCCCCACTCCCCTCCCACAGCCGGGAGAGAACCCAGGAGTCCTGGCTCCCAGACCCCCTGCTCTAAACACCAGCCCCCACTCCCCTCCCACAGCCGGGAGAGAACCCAGGAGTCCTGGCGCCCATCCGCCCCTGCTCTAAACACCAGCCTCCACTCCCCTCCCAGAGCCGGGAGAGAACCCAGGAGTCCTGGCTCCCATCGCCCCCTGCTCTAAACACCAGCCCCCACTCCCCTCCCAGAGCCAGGAGAGAACCCAGGAGTCCTGGCTCCCAGCCCCCCCTGCTCTAACCACCAGCCCCCACTCCCCTCCCAGAGCTGGGAGAGAACCCAGGAGTCCTGGCTCCCAGCCCCCCCTGCTCTAACCCACCAGCCCCCATTCCCCTCCCAGAGCCAGGGAGAGAACCCAGGAGTCCTGGCGCCCACCCGCCCCTGCTCTAAACACCAGCCCCCACTCCCCTCCCAGAGCCGGGAGAGAACCCAGGAGTCCTGGCTCCCAGACCCCCTGCTCTAACCACCAGCCCCCACTCCCCTCCCAGAGCCGGGAGAGAACCCAGGAGTCCTGGCTCCCAGACCCTCCCTGCTCTAACCACCAGCCCCCACTCCCCTTCCAGAGCCAGGAGAGAACCCAGGAGTCCAGGCTCCCAGCCCCTCCCTGCTCTAACCACCAGCCACCACTCCCCTCCCAGAGCCGGGGAGAGAACCCAGGAGTCCTGGCTCCCAGCCCCCCCTGCTCTAACCACCAGCCCCCACTCCCCTTCCAGAGCCAGGAGAGAACCCAGGAGTCCAGGCTCCCAGCCCCTCCCTGCTCTAACCACCAGCCACCACTCCCCTCCCAGAGCCGGGGAGAGAACCCAGGAGTCCTGGCTCCCAGCCCCCCCTGCTCTAACCACCAGCCCCCACTCCCCTCCCAGAGCCGGGGAGAGAACCCAGGAGTCCTGGCTCCCAGCCCCCCCGCTATAACCACCAGCCCCCACTCCCCTCCCAGAGCCAGGAGAGAACCCAGGAGTCCTGGCTCCCAGCCCCCCCTGCTCTAACCACCAGCCCCCACTCCCCTCCCAGAGCCAGGAGAGAACCCAGGAGTCCAGGCTCCCAGCCCCCACTCCCCTCCCAGAGCTGGGGAGAGAACCCGAGAGTCCTGGCTCCCAGCCCCCCTGCTCTAACCACCAGCCCCCACTCCCCTCCCAGAGCCGGGAGAGAACCCAGGAGTCCTGGCGCCCAGCCCCCCCCCCGGCAGTACCTTGAGCAGGATCTCCACGGTGAAGATGGAGGTGAAGGCATAGTCCAAGTACCCCAGAATCTGAGCAGGGATGGGGGGAAGATAAGGCCATGGAGGAGAGTCAACGGCCAATGTGGGGCAGCCCCCCCACCCTTCCCCAATATCCCCTTTTGCTCCCCTGCCCTGTCCTGCCCATCTGCCCCACCACAGTGCCCCTCCCTGTCCACCCTGCCCAGGCTCCTGCCCCATCTAGCCCCCTTCCTCACCCCCCCACTCCTCCCTCCCATCCATCTCCACTCAACCCCATTCCTCCTCATCCTGTGCCCCTCCCCACGTCTCCTCCTTCCCCCTCCCCCTTATCCTGCCCCCCACCCCTGGGGCCTCACGATGTTGCGGAAGGAGTGGGCCCGGATGGGGTCCTCGGCAGCCAGCGAGATGCTACTGAGGATGATGAAGACGAGGATGAGATTGGTGAAGATATGGTGATGGATCAAGGCGTGACACCCCACCCGGAGCCTGGGGGCAGAGGAGAGATCGGGTCAGAACCAGAACCGCCACCCCAAGCTGGCCAGCCAGAACCAGCCATGGGGCTGGGCGGGAGCTGGCGCCCCCCAAAGGGGACAGACTGCTGCCCTATTCCCAGCCCCCCCAGAGCCAGCTGGTGCCCCCCAGAGGAGACAGGCCCCTGCCCCACTCCCCGCCCCCCTGAGCCAGCCACTCCCTGCCCTGGGGCCAGGTGGGAGCCGGCGCCCCCCAGAGGGGACAGGCCCTGCCCCACTCCCTGCCCCCCTGAGCCAGCCAGTCCCTGCCCTGGGGCCAGGTGGGAGCCGGCGCCCCCCAGAGGGGACAGGCCCTGCCCCACTCCCTGCCCCCCTGCCCCAGCCACTCCCTGCCCTGGGGCCAGGTGGGAGCCGGCGCCCCTCAGAGGGGACAGGCCCTGCCCCACTCCCTGCCCCCCTGCCCCAGCTACTCCCTGCCCTGGGGCCAGGTGGGAGCCGGCACCCCTCAGAGGGGACAGGCCCTGCCCCACTCCCTGCCCCCCTGCCCCAGCCACTCCCTGCCCTGGGGCCAGGTGGGAGCCGGCGCCCCTCAGAGGGGACAGGCCCTGCCCCACTCCCCGCCCCCCTGCCCCAGCCACGTGGGAGCCGGCGCCCCCCAGAGGGGACAGGCCCTGCCCCACTCCCTGCCCTGGGGCCAGGTGGGAGCCGGTGCCCCTCAGAGGGGACAGGCCCTGCCCCACTCCCTGCCCCCCTGCCCCAGCCAGTCCCTGCCCTGGGGCCAGGTGGGAGCCAGCGCCCCTCAGAGGGGACAGGCCCCTGCCCCATTCCCTGCCCCCCTGCCCCAGCCACTCCCTGCCCTGGGGCCAGGTGGGAGCCGGCGCCCCCCAGAGGGGACAGGCCCTGCCCCACTCCCTGCCCCACTCCCTGCCCCCCTGCCCCAGCCACGTGGGAGCCGGCGCCCCCCAGAGGGGACAGGCCCTGCCCCACTCCCCGCCGTGCCGGAGGATCCAGGCCCCGCCCCACATGGCACTCACGGGTTGGTGCTGCTCAGGATGAAGAAGGCGCTGCCGGCCGGGATGGGCAGAACTTTCTCGCTTGGTGCCTGCTCCAGCTTGTCCAGGTGGGACTTGGCCAGGCTCTCCTGGTCGCCCTCCTCCAGCTCCTCCCCTATGGGGTAGACAGGTGTGGGGCCCCGCTGGGCTCAGCCAGACCCTCCCTGAGCAGAGAACCCAGGAGTCCGGGCTTCCAGCCCCCCGCCCCTGACTCTAACTACCACTCCCCACTCCCCTCCCAGAGTCAGGGAGAACCCAGGCGTCCGGGTTCCTATTCATCATGGTAGGATCTAAAAATACAGTAGGGTCATGACTAGCAGCCACAGATCTCCAAGGTCCCAGCGCCCAAGGGGAGAGCACCCCCTGCTGAACACCCCCGCCCTGACCCATGGCACGCCCCAGGACAGCCGGGGGAGACTGCCCCCTACCAAGCCCTCTGTCATGAACTAGGAATGTTCTTAATGTTTTCTCTGAATACTATGTTGGTGCCTCAGTTTCCCCATGGCAGTTCTTAAGCATCCGGCAGAGCAAAGGGCCAGTGCCCCTAAATGCCTGACACTCTGTCTCCTGGCAACTGCTGGCCTGGGCCCCCCCCTGCAAAGGTGCCAGCTGAAGGTGTTGGAGACAAAGGGATCAGGTGACCTCCTGGCCTGGGAAAGGGGCTGAGTAGAGAGGAGGGGCTGGGGGGGGTTGTTAGTCTGGAGCTGGCTGGGGGCAGACGTGGGGGTCTGGCTCACTGCCCCCCAGAATGGACCCAGCCGAGGGGTCCGGTTCGCGGTACCTACAAGCTCTGTTTTAGACCCTGTTCCTGTCATCGAATAAACCTCTGTGTTACTGGCTGACTGAGAGTCACGTCTGACTGCAAAGTGGGGGTGCAGGACCCTGTGGCTTCCCCAGGACCCCGCTGGGGCGGGCTCGCTGTGGGAAGCGCACGGAAGGGCAGAGGATGCTGAATGCTCCAAGGAGAGACCCAGGAGGTGAAGCCGTGGGAGCTTCTTGCCCTGAACAAGTCTGCTCCAAGGGAGAGGAGGCTCCCCAAAGTCCTGCCTGGCTTGGTGGGGAGCAGTTCCAGAGCATCGCCCGGGGACCCCATGACACCCTCTGCCCCACTCCCTGCCCCAAGGCACCCCCAGCTGGGAGCAGGGCTGGCTTTAGGCCAATGCCACCAATTCCCCCGAATCGGGCCCCGCACCTAAGAGGGCCCCAAGCCCAGTGGCAGGGCCGCCACGGGGGGCAAGGGGCCGAGAATCCCTTCACTGGCTAGAGGCTCCTTTTTCGTTTTTACTCACTCAGCGGCGCTCCGGGTCTTCGGCAGCACCTCGGCGGAAGGTCCTTCAGTGCCGTGGAGCCCTGCAGCGAGTGAAGGACCCGCCGCCCAAGACTAGGAGCCCTGCCCGGTGACTACAAGCCCCAGCTGTTTTTTTCTGTGGTTTTTTTTCAGTCATCGCTGCTGGGACCCCGTTGAAACTGTTCGAATCGGGCCCCGCACTTGCTAAAGCCGGCCCGGGTTAGGGTTCCTAAGGGCAGGGCTCTTGGAGCTGGGGGTAGGGCTCCTATGGGTAGGACCTCCTGCCCTAGGGTTTGGGTTCCAATGGGTAGGGCACTTGGAGCTGGGGTTAGAGTCAGACCCGGCCTTCCTACCTCCTTCTTCACTCCCTTCTTCATCCTCCTCCTCCTCCTCCCCGCACGGCACCTGGGGAGAGAGCAGCAGGAGCCGAGGTCTGTGTGTGTCCCTGCGTCCCCTGCTGGAGGGGCCGAGCCCTGCGCTATGTGGGGGTAGGCAGACCCCCGCCAGGGGATTACAGCTCCCCTGCCCTGGTGTGAACCCCAGCGTCCGGGACGAACCCCATTGTCACTGAGAGGGAATTGTTCATAAAATTTTGGATGAGTATTGTGCGTGCCTCAGTTTCCCCAGCATGCTGCCTGGTTAACCAGCAGGGGGGCAAGATGCCATGGAGGAGCCTAGCTAACAACAGCCATTCGCCACCTGGCACTGAACAACCCCAGGGGCCGACCCTCCACCAGGGCAGGACCAAGTGGGGGCGTTTCTGAACATGCTGTGCCGGGTGTGACTCAGTTTCCCCCACGTGCTGCGTGTTCAGTGAGGTGGTGGGAAGAGGGATGGTTATTGTTTAGGGCCAGGGTGTGACCCTGGGTCCCCGCCTAGCAGCTGGGACCCCGGACTATGGCCAGCGTGGGGACAGAGGACGGAAGAGAGGGGGCCCAGACTAAGGACAGAGAAGAGGCTGCGAAGAGGGGATATGGGGGGGGAATATGGGCTGCCCCACCCTGGCGGGGGGGCATTTCTTACCTTCATGCTGCCATCCTGGCTGCCGCTGCCCTGGGCTTCATCCGCCGCCTTCCCCCTGCGGGGAACAGGGGGGCTCGGAGCAGAGATGGGGAGAGAACCCAGGCACCCGGGCACTCAGTCCACCGCCAACCTCACTCCTCTGCCAGAGCTGGGGGAGAACCCAGGAGTCCTGGCTCCCAGCCCCCATTCCTCTAACCACCAGCCCCCACTCCCCTCCCGGAGCCAGGGAAAGAACCCAGGTGTCCAGGCTCCCAGCCCCCCCTGCTCTAACCACCAGCCCCCACTCCCCTCAAAGAGCCGGGGAAAGAACCCAGGAGTCCTGGCTCCCAGCCCCCCCTGCTCTAACCACCAGCCCCCACTCCCCTCCCAGAGCTGGGGAGAGAACCCAGGAGTCCTGGCTCCCAGCCCCCCCTGCTCTAACCACCAGCCCCCACTCCCCTCCCAGAGCCGGGGAAAGAACCCAGGTGTCCAGGCTCCCAGCCCCCCCTGCTCTAACCACCAGCCCCCACTCCCCTCAAAGAGCCGGGGAAAGAACCCAGGTGTCCAGGCTCCCAGCCCCCCCCCGCTCTAACCACCAGCCCCTGCTCCCCTCCCAGACCCAAGGAGAGAACCCAGGCGTCCGGGCCCCTCACTTTCTGCTCTCCTCCTCCTTGGACGAGTTGATGTTGTCCCCATCGGCCAGATTGTCCACAGCAATGGCCAGGAAAACGTTCAGCAGGATATCTGGGGGGGGCTCAGGAAAATGGGGGTGCAGGGGGTCCCAGCCCACCCCAAATCGCACCCCCCAGTGTCAGCCCCTCCACGCCACTGCCTGGCTCCAGGGGCCCCCACCCTCCTGATACAGACCCCCTCCACCCCCAGCCTGAGATCTGCCCCCACTAGTCGCCAGCTGCCTGTCAATTCCCCCTCCCCCGATCAGCCACTGCCCCGGCCTCCTGTAGCCCCCCTGCCCTGGCCCCAGCCCCTTGTAGCCCTCCTGTCCTGGCCCTATAGAGCCCCCCACCCCCTGGCCCCGGCCCCTGCAGCCCCCTGGCCCCGGCCCCTTGTAGCCCTCCTGTCCTGGCCCTATAGAGCCCCCCACCCCCTGGCCCCGGCCCCTGCAGCCCCCTGGCCCCGGCCCCTTGTAGCCCCCCTGCCCCAGCCCCCTGCAGCCCCCACCCGACGGGTACAGTTGCCGCAGATGAAGAGGATGATGAAGTAGACGCAGACCAGCATGCCGGGGAAGTAGGGCCCCCCGTATGCCATGATCCCGTCGTACATCACCACGTTCCAGTCCTCGCCCGTCAGGATCTGGGGGGCCAGGCAGCCGTCAGTGGGGGGCAGGGGCTGGCGTGGCCCCCTGGGGGGAGCGGGGGATCCCAGGGGAGTGACCCTGGGGGGCGGGGGGCACCTGGAAGTCAGTGAGCAGGGCCTGCGGGAAGGTGCCTGTGACGAACTGGGAATGTTCTTAATGTTTTCTTTGAATCCTGTGTTGGTGCCTCAGTTTCCCCTCTGCAGTTCTTAAGTCTCCAAGGCGGGGGAGAAGGGGGTGTGGTTGCTGCAGAGCGAGGGGCCAGTGCACCTAAATGCCTGGCACACTGTCTCCTGGCAACTGCTGGCCTGGGCCCCCCCCCGCAAGGTGCCAACTGAAGGTGTTGGAGACGGTGAGCAGCACCTGGGGGGCCCCGGGGGGGTTCCAGGGGGTACCTGGAAGACGGTGAGCAGCGCCTGCGGGAAGGTGTCGAAGGTGGGGGTGCCGGGGTGGGTCCCAGGGGGAAGCAGAGGGGGGCCCCGGGGGAGGCGGACGGGGGCCCCATGGGGGTTCTGGGGGGCCCCGGGGGGGTTCCAGGGGGTACCTGGAAGACGGTGAGCAGCGCCTGCAGGAAGGTGTCGAAGGTGGGGGTGCCGGGGTGGGTCCCAGGGGGAAGCAGAGGGGGGCCCCAGGGGGAGGCGTACGGGGGCCTCATGGGGGTTCTGGGGGGGCCCCGGGGGGGGTTCCAGGGGGTACCTGGAAGACGGTGAGCAGCGCCTGCGGGAAGGTGTCGAAGGTGGGGGTGCCGGGGTGGGTCCCAGGGGGAAGCAGAGGGGGGCCCCGGGGGAGGCGTACGGGGGCCCCATGGAAGTTCTGGGGGGGCCCCGGGGGTGTTCCAGGGGGTACCTGGAAGACGGTGAGCAGCGCCTGCGGGAAGGTGTCGAAGGTGGGGGTGCCGGGGTGGGTCCCAGGGGGAAGCAGAGGGGGGCCCCGGGGGAGGCGGACGGGGGCCCCATGGGGAGTTCTGGGGGGCCCCGGGGGGGTTCCAGGGGGTACCTGGAAGACGGTGAGCAGCGCCTGCGGGAAGGTGTCGAAGGTGGGGGTGCCGGGGTGGGTCCCAGGGGGAAGCAGAGGGGGGCCCCGGGGGAGGCGTATGGGGGCCCCATGGGGGTTCTGGGGGGCCCCGGGGGGGTTCCAGGGGGTACCTGGAAGACGGTGAGCAGCGCCTGCAGGAAGGTGTCGAAGGTGGGGGTGCCGGGGTGGGTCCCAGGGGGAAGCAGAGGGGGGCCCCGGGGGAGGCGTACGGGGGCCCCATGGGGGTTCTGGGGGGGCCCCGGGGGGGTTCCAGGGGGTACCTGGAAGACGGTGAGCAGCGCCTGCGGGAAGGTGTCGAAGGTGGGGGTGCCGGGGTGGGTCCCAGGGGGAAGCGGAGGGGGGCCCCGGGGGAGGCGTACGGGGGCCCCATGGGGGTTCGGGGGGGGCCCCGGGGGGGTTCCAGGGGGTACCTGGAAGACGGTGAGCAGCGCCTGCGGGAAGGTGTCGAAGGTGGGGGTGCCGGGGTGGGCCCCGGGGGAGGCGTACGGGGGCCCCATGGGGGTTCTGGGGGGGCCCCGGGGGGGTTCCAGGGGGTACCTGGAAGACGGTGAGCAGCGCCTGCGGGAAGGTGTCGAAGGTGGGGGTGCCGGGGTGGGTCCCAGGGGGAGGCGGACGGGGGCCCCATGGGGAAGCGGAGGGGGGCCCTGGGGGGGTTCCAGGGGGGGCCCCGGGGGGGGTTCCAGGGGGTACCTGGAAGACGGTGAGCAGCGCCTGCGGGAAGGTGTCGAAGGTGGGGGTGCCGGGGTGGGTCCCAGGGGGAAGCAGAGGGGGGCCCCGGGGGAGGCGTACGGGGGCCCCATGGGGGTTCTGGGGGGGCCCCGGGGGGGTTCCAGGGGGTACCTGGAAGACGGTGAGCAGCGCCTGCGGGAAGGTGTCGAAGGTGGGGGTGCCGGGGTGGGTCCCAGGGGGAAGCAGAGGGGGGCCCCAGGGGAGGCGTACGGGGGCCCCATGGGGGTTCTGGGGGGGCCCCGGGGGGGTTCCAGGGGGTACCTGGAAGACGGTGAGCAGCGCCTGTGGGAAGGTGTCGAAGGTGGGGGTGCCGGGGTGGGTCCCAGGGGGAAGCAGAGGGGGGCCCCAGGGGGGTTCTGGGGGGCCCCGGGGGGGGTTCCAGGGGGTACCTGGAAGACGGTGAGCAGCGCCTGCGGGAAGGTGTCGAAGGTGGGGGTGCCGGGGTGGGTCCCAGGGGGAAGCAGAGGGGGGCCCCGGGGGAGGCGTACGGGGGCCCCATGGGGGTTCTGGGGGGGGCCCCGGGAGGTTCCAGGGGGTACCTGGAAGACGGTGAGCAGCGCCTGCGGGAAGGTGTCGAAGGTGGGGGTGCCGGGGTGGGTCCCAGGGGGAAGCGGAGGGGGGCCCCGGGGGAGGCGTACGGGGGCCCCATGGGGGTTCTGGGGGGCCCCGGGGGGGTTCCAGGGGGTACCTGGAAGACGGTGAGCAGCGCCTGCGGGAAGGTGTCGAAGGTGGGGGTGCCGGGGTGGGTCCCAGGGGGAAGCAGAGGGGGGCCCCGGGGGAGGCGTACGGGGGCCCCATGGGGGTTCTGGGGGGCCCCGGGGAGGTTCCAGGGGGTACCTGGAAGACGGTGAGCAGCGCCTGCGGGAAGGTGTCGAAGGTGGGGGTGCCGGGGTGGGTCCCAGGGGGAAGCGGAGGGGGGCCCCGGGGGAGGCGTACGGGGGCCCCATGGGGGTTCTGGGGGGGCCCCGGGGGGGTTCCAGGGGTACCTGGAAGACGGTGAGCAGCGCCTGCGGGAAGGTGTCGAAGGTGGGGGTGCTGGGGTGGGTCCCAGGGGGAAGCAGAGGGGGGCCCCAGGGGGGTTCTGGGGGGCCCCGGGGGGGTTCCAGGGGGTACCTGGAAGACGGTGAGCAGCGCCTGCGGGAAGGTGTCGAAGGTGGGGGTGCCAGGGTGGGTCCCAGGGGGAAGCGGAGGGGGGCCCCAGGGGAGGCGTACGGGGGCCCCATGGGGGTTCTGGGGGGCCCCGGGGGGGTTCCAGGGGGTACCTGGAAGACGGTGAGCAGCGCCTGCGGGAAGGTGTCGAAGGTGGGGGTGCCGGGGTGGGTCCCAGGGGGAAGCAGAGGGGGGCCCCGGGGGAGGCGTACGGGGGCCCCATGGGGGTTCTGGGGGGCCCCGGGGGGGTTCCAGGGGGTACCTGGAAGACGGTGAGCAGCGCCTGCGGGAAGGTGTCGAAGGTGGGGGTGCCGGGGTGGGTCCCAGGGGGAAGCGGAGGGGGGCCCCAGGGGAGGCAGACGGGGGCCCCATGGGGGCTCTGGGGGGGCCCTGGGGGGGTTCCAGGGGGTACCTGGAAGACGGTGAGCAGCGCCTGCGGGAAGGTGTCGAAGGTGGGGGTGCCGGGGTGGGTCCCAGGGGGAAGCAGAGGGGGGCCCCGCGGGAGGCGTACGGGGGCCCCATGGGGGTTCTGGGGGCCCCGGGGGGGGTTCCAGGGGGTACCTGGAAGACGGTGAGCAGCGCCTGCGGGAAGGTGTCGAAGGTGGGGGTGCCGGGGTGGGTCCCAGGGGGAAGCAGAGGGGGGCCCCGGGGGAGGCGGACGGGGCCCCATGGGGGTTCTGGGGGGGCCCTGGGGGGGTTCCAGGGGGTACCTGGAAGACGGTGAGCAGCGCCTGCGGGAAGGTGTCGAAGGTGGGGGTGCCGGGGTGGGTCCCAGGGGGAAGCAGAGGGGGGCCCCGGGGGAGGCGGACGGGGGCCCCATGGGGGCTCTGGGGGGGCCCCGGGGGGGTTCCAGGGGGTACCTGGAAGACGGTGAGCAGCGCCTGCGGGAAGGTGTCGAAGGTGGGGGTGCCGGGGTGGGTCCCAGGGGGAAGCAGAGGGGGGCCCCGGGGGAGGCGTACGGGGGCCCCATGGGGGTTCTGGGGGGCCCCGGGGAGGTTCCAGGGGGTACCTGGAAGACGGTGAGCAGCGCCTGCGGGAAGGTGTCGAAGGTGGGGGTGCCGGGGTGGGTCCCAGGGGGAAGCAGAGGGGGGCCCCGGGGGAGGCGGACGGGGGCCCCATGGGGGCTCTGGGGGGGCCCCGGGGGGGTTCCAGGGGGTACCTGGAAGACGGTGAGCAGCGCCTGCAGGAAGGTGTCGAAGGTGGGGGTGCCGGGGTGGGTCCCAGGGGGAAGCAGAGGGGGGCCCCGGGGGAGGCGTACGGGGGCACCATGGGGGTTCTGGGGGGGCCCCGGGGGGGTTCCAGGGGGTACCTGGAAGACGGTGAGCAGCGCCTGCGGGAAGGTGTCGAAGGTGGGGGTGCCGGGGTGGGTCCCAGGGGGAAGCAGAGGGGGGCCCCGGGGGAGGCGTACGGGGGCCCCATGGGGGTTCTGGGGGGCCCCGGGGAGGTTCCAGGGGGTACCTGGAAGACGGTGAGCAGCGCCTGCGGGAAGGTGTCGAAGGTGGGGGTGCCGGGGTGGGTCCCAGGGGGAAGCAGAGGGGGGCCCCGGGGGAGGCGTACGGGGGCCCCATGGGGGCTCTGGGGGGGCCCCGGGGGGGTTCCAGGGGGTACCTGGAAGACGGTGAGCAGCGCCTGCAGGAAGGTGTCGAAGGTGGGGGTGCCGGGGTGGGTCCCAGGGGGAAGCAGAGGGGGGCCCCGGGGGAGGCGTACGGGGGCACCATGGGGGTTCTGGGGGGGCCCTGGGGGGGTTCCAGGGGGTACCTGGAAGACGGTGAGCAGCGCCTGTGGGAAGGTGTCGAAGGTGCTGCGCTTGGTCTGGGTCTCGTCGAAGTTGAACTTGCCCCCGAAAAGCTGCATCCCCAGCAGGGAGAAGATGATGATGAAGAGGAAGAGCAGCAGGAGCAGGGACGCGATGGATTTCATGGAGTTCAGCAGCGAGGCCACCAGGTTACTCAGCGATGCCCAGTGCCTGGGGGGCAGACGAGGCGACCCACGGCTGGTTGCTGTGCCCCTCCCATGGCCGGCCCCATGCCTGGCCCAGCCCCACAGCCAGTACGCCAAACCCAGCCTAGCCCCACGCTTGGCCCTGCCCCACACACAGTACCCCACACCCGGCCTGGCCCCACGCGCAGTACCCCACACCCAGCCCAGCCCCACGCCCGGCCCTGCCCCACACACAGTGCCCCACACCCGGCCTGGCCCCACGCGCAGTACCCCACACCCAGCCCAGCCCCACACCCGGCCTGGCCCCACGCACAGTAGCCCACACCCAGCCCGGCCCCACGCCTGGCCTGGCCCCACACACAGTACCCCACACCCGGCCTGGCCCCACGCGCAGTACCCCAAACCCAGCCCAGCCCCACGCCCGGCCCTGCCCCACACACAGTGCCCCACACCTGGCCTGGCCCCACGCACAGTAGCTCACACCCAGCCCAGCCCCACGCCTGGCCTGGCCCCACACACAGTACCCCACGCCCGGCCCATCCCCATGCCTGGCCCGGCCCACTCCCAGTACCCCACGCCCGGCCCAGCCCCACGCCCGGCCCTGCCCCACGCCCAGCCCTGATGCCTGGTCCCCCCGCCCTCCCGCGGACCTGGTGACTTTGAAGATGCGCAGCAGGCGGACGCAGCGGAGCACGGAGATGCCGAGCGGCTCCATGACCTGCAGCTCCACCAGCGCCGTCTCCAGGATGCCCCCGCACACCACGAAGCAGTCGAAGCGGTTGAAGAAGCTGATGAAATAGCCCTGCAGGCCCAGGGCGTAGACCTTGAGCAGCATCTCCAGCGTGAAGAGCGAGAGCAGCACCTTGTTGGCGTAGGCTGGGGGGAGACGCCGGGGGTCACTCGGGGGGAAGACGGGGGTCACTTTAGGGAGAGACGCCCGGGGGTCACTCGAGGGGGAGACACCCGGGGGGGAGACACTCAGGGGTTTCTTGGGGGCAGATGCCCGGGGTCACTCAAGGGGGAGAGGCCCGGGGGTCACTCGGGGGAGAGACACCCAGGGCCAGACAGGGGGGAGATGCCCGGCGCCAGGACGGGGGGAGACTCCCAGGGGCAGGACGGGGCGAGGGAGAAGCCCGGTGTAGAACAGGTGAATGAAATTGTTTTTAACGGTTCACTTTATTCATGTAACTTCATAAGCAAAGTTTTAGGAATGAAACAAGGTTCGTTCATGGAACCGGTTCCCCCAAGACCTGGCGAATTGACAGTGGAGATGCTGGCTAGGAGCCGGAGCTGTTCAGTCAGCTACCCTTGTACGTTTCACGAGCAGTCCAAGTCCTGCTTAAATCACTGAGACGTGCACTGTTTCACTATTGTAACTTCTGTTCACCATTCGCTACACGTGCTGACATTGTAACTTCTGTTCACTGTTCACCATTCACTACACGTGCCTACACTGTAACTTCTGTTCAATATTCACTACACGTGCCTACACTGTAACTTCTGTTCACTGTTCACCATTCACTACATGTGCCTACACAGTAACTTCTGTTCACTGTTCACCATTCACTACATGTGCCTACACAGTAACTTCTGTTCAACATTCACTACACGTACCTACACTGTAACTTCTGTTAACTGTTCACCATTCACTACACGTGCCTACACTGTAACTTCTGTTAACTGTTCACCATTCACTACACGTGCCTACACTGTAACTTCTGTTAACTGTTCACCATTCACTACACGTGCCTACACTGTAACTTCTGTTCACTGCTCACCATTCGCTACACGTGCCTACACTGTAACTTCTGTTCACTGTTCACCATTCACTACACGTGCCTACACTGTAACTTCTGTTCACTGTTCACCATTCACTACACGTGCCTACATTGCACCTTCTGTTCACTGTTCACCATTCACTACATGTGCCTACACAGTAACTTCTGTTCAACATTCATTACACGTACCTACACTGTAACTTCTGTTAACTGTTCACCATTCACTACACGTGCCTACACTGTAACTTCTGTTCACTGTTCACCATTCACTACACGTGCCTACATTGTAACTTCTGTTCACTGTTCACCATTCACTACATGTGCCTACACAGTAACTTCTGTTCAACATTCATTACACGTACCTACACTGTAACTTCTGTTAACTGTTCACCATTCACTACACGTGCCTACACTGTAACTTCTGTTAACTGTTCACCATTCACTACACGTGCCTACACTGTAACTTCTGTTCACTGCTCACCATTCGCTACACGTGCCTACATTGTAACTTCTGTTCACTGTTCACCATTCACTACACGTGCCTACACTGTAACTTCTGTTCACTGTTCACCATTCACTACACGTGCCTACACTGTAACTTCTGTTAACTGTTCACCATTCACTACACGTGCCTACACTGTAACTTCTGTTCACTGTTCACCATTCACTACACGTGCCTACATTGTAACTTCTGTTCACTGTTCACCATTCACTACATGTGCCTACACTGTAACTTCTGTTCACTGTTCACCATTCACTACACGTGCCTACACTGTAACTTCTGTTCACTGATCACCATTCGCTACACTGTAACTTCTGTTCACCATTCGCTACACGTGCCTACACTGTAACTTCTGTTCACTGTTCACCATTCACTACATGTGCCTACACTGTAACTTCTGTTCACCATTCACTACACGTGCCTACACTGTAACTTCTGTTCACCATTCATTACACGTGCCTACACTGTAACTTCTGTTCACTGCTCACCATTCACTACACGTGCCTACATTGTAACTTCTGTTCACTGTTCACCATTCACTACACGTGCCTACACTGTAACTTCTGTTCACTGCTCACCATTCACTACACGTGCCTACACTGTAACTTCTGTTCACTGTTCACCATTCACTACACGTGCCTACACTGTAACTTCTGTTCACTGCTCACCATTCACTACACGTGCCTACACTGTAACTTCTGTTCACTGTACACCATTCACTACACGTGCCTACACTGTAACTTCTGTTCAATGTTCACCATTCACTACACGTGCCTACATTGTAACTTCTGTTCACTGTTCACCATTCACTACATGTGCCTACACAGTAACTTCTGTTCAACATTCATTACACGTACCTACACTGTAACTTCTGTTAACTGTTCACCATTCACTACACGTGCCTACACTGTAACTTCTGTTCACTGTTCACCATTCACTACACGTGCCTACATTGCACCTTCTGTTCACTGTTCACCATTCGCTACACGTGCCTACATTGTAACTTCTGTTCACTGTTCACCATTCCCTACACGTGCCTACATTGTAACTTCTGTTCACTGTTCACCATTCACTACACGTGCCTACATTGTAACTTCTGTTCACTGTTCACCATTCACTACATGTGCCTACACTGTAACTTCTGTTCACTGTTCACCATTCACTACACGTGCCTACACTGTAACTTCTGTTCACTGAACACCATTCGCTACACTGTAACTTCTGTTCACCATTCGCTACACGTGCCTACACTGTAACTTCTGTTCACTGTTCACCATTCACTACATGTGCCTACACTGTAACTTCTGTTCACCATTCACTACACGTGCCTACACTGTAACTTCTGTTCACCATTCATTACACGTGCCTACACTGTAACTTCTGTTCACTGCTCACCATTCACTACACGTGCCTACATTGTAACTTCTGTTCACTGTTCACCATTCACTACACGTGCCTACACTGTAACTTCTGTTCACTGCTCACCATTCACTACACGTGCCTACACTGTAACTTCTGTTCACTGTTCACCATTCACTACACGTGCCTACACTGTAACTTCTGTTCACTGCTCACCATTCACTACACGTGCCTACACTGTAACTTCTGTTCACTGTTCACCATTCACTACACGTGCCTACACTGTAACTTCTGTTCAATGTTCACCATTCACTACACGTGCCTACATTGTAACTTCTGTTCACTGTTCACCATTCACTACATGTGCCTACACAGTAACTTCTGTTCAACATTCATTACACGTACCTACACTGTAACTTCTGTTAACTGTTCACCATTCACTACACGTGCCTACACTGTAACTTCTGTTCACTGTTCACCATTCACTACACGTGCCTACATTGCACCTTCTGTTCACTGTTCACCATTCGCTACACGTGCCTACATTGTAACTTCTGTTCACTGTTCACCATTCCCTACACGTGCCTACATTGTAACTTCTGTTCACTGTTCACCATTCCCTACACGTGCCTACATTGTAACTTCTGTTCACTGCTCACCATTCACTACACGTGCCTACACTGTAACTGCTGTTCACTATTCGCTACACGTGCCTACATTGTAACTTCTGTTCACCATTCACTACACGTGCCTACATTGCACCTTCTGTTCACTGTTCACCATTCACTACACGTGCCTACATTGTAACTTCTGTTCACTGTTCACCATTCCCTACATGTGCCTACATTGTAACTTCTGTTCACTGTTCACTATTCCCTACACGTGCCTACATTGTAATTTCTGTTCACTCTTCACCATTCGCTACACGTGCCTACATTGTAACTTCTGTTCACCATTCGCTACACGTGCCTACATTGTAACTTCTGTTCACTGTTCACCATTCCCCACATGTGCCTACATTGTAACTTCTGTTCACTGCTCACTGTCACGGAGTCCCCGGGCGATGCTCTGGAACTGCTCCCCACCAAGCCAGTCAGGACTTTGGGGAGCCTCCTCTCCCTTGGAGCAGACTTGTTCAGGGCAAGAAGCTCACACGGCTTCACCTCCTGGGTCTCTCCTTGGAGCATTCAGCATCCTCTGCCCCTCCGTGCGCTTCCCACAGCGAGTCCACCCCAGCGGGGTCCTGGGGGGGCCAGAGGGTCCTGCACCCCCACTTTGCAGTCAGACGTGACTCTCAGCTAGCCAGTAAAACAGAGGTTTATTCAATGACAGGAACAGGGTCTAAAACAGAGCTTGTAGCTACAGTGAACCGGACCCCTCGGCCGGGACCATTCTGGGGGGCAGTGAGCCAGACCCCCACCTCTGCCCTCACTCCTCGTCCCCAGCCAGCCCCAGACTGAAACCCCCTCCAGCCCCTCCTCTCTGCTCAGCTCCTGTCCCGGGCCAGGGGGTCTCCTGACCCCTTTGTCTCCAACACCTTCAGTTGGCACCTTTGCAGAGGAGGGGCCCAGGCCATCAGTTGCCAGGAGACAGAGGGTCAGGCATTTAGGGGCACTGGCCCCTTCCTCTGCAGCAATCACATGCCCTTAACCCACCACCTAGGTATTAAGAACAGTATAGGGGACACTGAGGCACCAACACAGTATTCAGAGAAAACATTAAGAACATTCCCAGTTCGTCACATCTCTCCCCCCTTCGACACCGAACTGAGCCAGGTCACTTCAGCCAGTGACCTGGGGAAGTTCGAACCCACCAACGTTCCCATGGATGCCCCAGCATCTCTCCCATTCCTGGGTGTGAGTTACACCAGGACAGTCCAGTCTCACGCCTCCCTTAGGTCGGGTGTGCTTGACGGCACTTGCAGGCCGCAGGTGGGAAGGTTTATGCGGCTTGAACCCTTTTGCCACCCCAATACCCCTGGGGTTCAAACTGGGACGGGGTCTTCTCCCCGCACTCTGAGCTGCGGTTCGGGCTCTCTTGGTTAAGAGCCCCCATCTTGGCCTTGGCCAGCTCCGGGATTGGGCAGCTGCTCCCCACCTTGTGGCCCAGACACAACACCTCTGCCTCCCCCCTTGCACTTTCCAGCTTTTACCGTCAGTCCCACCTCCTTGAGGCAGCCCAGCCCCCTCTTCACCTGGGACACCTGTTCCTCCCAGGTCTGGCTAAAGATGCACATGTTATCAGTGTCTGCCAGGGCCAAGTTCTCCATCCCTCTCAGCTTGTCTAGAATCTCCCCCGGCCTAGGCATGGGGTCGGCATCGGACACTGTGATGGCTTTAAGCTTCTGATAGCCCCCACAAAACCAGATCATCCTGTCTCCCTTGGGGATCAGCCCCACGGGTGAGGCCCATGGGCTGTAAAATGGCTGGATCCCAGCTAAAGCCAGCATGTCCCTGACCTCTCTCTCCAGGTTCTGGGCTGCTTTCCCAGTGACTCTGAATGGGGAACACCTGATGGGGAGATTGACTCCCACCTCAGGGAAGAGATCCCCCCGGGGGTCTTTCCCCTTCTCCTCCCAATCCTCCCCTTCCGGGTCCAGGGGTCCCCTCACTCTCCTCCCATCCAGCAGCTCAAATGGGAAGAGCCCTGTGGATTCCTGGGGCACCACCAGCTGCCTTCCGATTCCCCCCAGTTCTACTTCCCCTTGGGGAGCCCATTCCCGGTACAGGGATCCCTTCTCCTGCAGGACTCTGTCCCTGCAGCCTTCCCCAAGGAGGTTTGCAGCGCTGTGGCCAGCAAGTTCCCTCAGCTTCTCCAAGGAGGGATCCCTCTGCAGCTCAGTCTGGGATTCAGCTGCTGGGACAGGGAGTGGGACCTGCTCCCTCTCGCTGGCTGGGCCTGGGGTCACAGCCCCCCTGAGCCCTGTCCCTGGTAGCTCCCTCCCTGCTGTGCAATCACTTCCCAGCAGCACGTCTGGACCAGGCAAACCTGTTTGGCAGCTGACCTGTCCTGCCCGGGTGTCCCCCCACTCAGCTGGGGTCTCAGCTCCCCCCGTGCTCAGCGCTGCCCTTGCTGTCCCAGTGGAGGCAGGCAGCGAGCTCTCTGCTCTGGTCACAGCATCAGAGCCAGCGTGAGCCCCCTCTCCGGTGTGCAGGGGGGCAGGGAGCATCTCTCCCTCCCACTCAGCCCCAGGGGGCTGGTTACAGGTAGGCAGGTATCCTGAGCCCAGCAGCCCCTCGCCCCTGCCAGCCAGGTCATTTGCATTTTCACTGACCATTTCCATCCCAGCCAATTGGTTCCCTGGATTTGAATTCAAACCCTCGGCCGTTACAGGAGCGGGGCCTGGATCCTGTCCCATGGGGAGACAGTCACCCCCCAACAGGGCCTCCCAGCCGATATCCTGGAGAACCCCAACTACCAGCCAGCCCGACCCCTCCTGGGTCTGCACAGGGATCTGGGCCATAGGCAGGGCGAGGGGCTTCACCCCAGGGACCTTCACCCAGGTCCCACAGTCCCTCAGCATCTGGGGCTGCACCACCACAGTTCTCTCTGTCCCAGGGTCTCGCCCCCGCAGGCGTGTTTCCCCACTGACCCCTGGGCAGCCCCCTATGTCTCTCTGCTCCACCATCACCAGTCCATGCTGCTGCTGCTTCCTCTGCAGCTTTTCCTCGGGCTCTTGCTTTCTCTCACGGTCCTCTCGCTCTCTCGGGCTCTGCTCCCATCCCATCCGTCTCCAATCTCCTGATGGGGAACCCAGTCGTGAAGACCCTCGTTTGATTGGGGACCAGACTCCCGGGGATGCCTGGCTGATGCTCCAGCTGCTCTCAGATCCTCTTGTAGCCCCATCTGGGCCAGGAATCTGCTCCTCAGAGCGGTGCTTCTCCTCCAACTGCACGATTAACTGTGCCTTGGTGAATTTCCCCATGCGTAACCCTCTCTTTGTGCACAGGATCACAATGTCCTTCTCAAGGAGATGGTGATAGGCCATCACTTCACCGTTCCCAAGTGGCTCTGGACTCACAGGCCTGTGTGCTCTTGGCTCCCCCATGGTTTCCAGGAAGAACCCCTGGTGTGCCAGCCCTTCTCGTGATCACCACCTCTTTGCCAGGGTCGAGCTGCAGACTCCTCCGCCCCTGGGACTGCTCCTGCCATCCCCAGGGGAACCCGGCTACTGCAAAAATCCTTCTCTCTCCCAGGGTTGAGCGGCAAACTCCTCCGCCCCTGAGACTGCTCGCTGCAGTCCTCAGGGGGACCCTGTTACTCCAACAGTCCTTCTCGCTGGTCACACACTCCCAGAGGTTAACCGCCCCCTGAAACCGTCCCACTCTGAGCCTTCAGCACGCCTGGTCCTCATTATCCCTCCTCTGCTCCCCAGTCACTTACTGCAAGCAGTGCCATTCACGGGGTGCAGTACATCCCACCGCTGCCACCAGTTGTCATGGGGTCCCCAGGCGATGCCCTGGAACTGCTCCCCACCAAGCCAGTCAGGACTTTGGGGAGCCTCCTCTCCCTTGGAGCAGACTTGTTCAGGGCAAGAAGCTCACACAGCTTCACCTCCTGGGTCTCTCCTTGGAGCATTCAGCATCCTCTGCCCCTCCGTGCGCTTCCCACAGTGAGCTCGCCCAGTGGGGTCCTGGGGGGGCCACAGGGTCCTGCACCCCCACTTTGCAGTCAGACGTGACTCTCAGCCAGCCAGTAAAACAGAGGTTTATTCGATGACAGGAACAGGGTCTAACACAGAGCTTGTAGGTACAGCGAACCGGACCCCTCGGCCGGGTCCATTCTGGGGGGCAGTGAGCCAGACCCCCACCTCTGCCCTCATTCCTCGTCCCCAGCCAGCTCCAGACTGAAACCCCCTCCAGCCCCTCCTCTCTGCTCAGCTTCTGTCCCGGGCCAGGGGGTCTCCTGATCCCTTTGTCTCCAACACCAGCGAGAAGGACTGTTGGAGTAACAGGGTCCCCCTGAGGACTGCAGCGAGCAGTCTCAGGGGCGGAGGAGTTTGCCGCTCGACCCTGGGAGAGAGAAGGATTTTTGCAGTAGCAGGGTTCCCCGGGGGATTGCAGGAGCGGTCCCAGGGGCGGAGGAGTCTGCAGCTCGACCCTGGCAAAGAGGTGGTGATCACGAGAAGGGCTGGCACACCAGGGGTTCTTCCTGGAAACCATGGGGGAGCCAAGAGCACACAGGCCTGTGAGTCCAGAGCCACTTGGGAACGGTGAAGTGATGGCCTATCACCATCTCCTTGAGAAGGACATTGTGATCCTGTGCACAAAGAGAGGGTTACGCATGGGGACGTTCACCAAGGCACAGTTAATCGTGCAGTTGGAGGAGGAGGATCGCTCTGAGGAGCAGATTCCTGGCCCAGATGGGGCTACAAGAGGATCTGGGAGCAGCTGGAGCATCAGCCAGGCATCCCCGGGAGTCTGGTCCCCAATCAAACGAGGGTCTTCACGATTGGGTTCCCCATCAGGAGATCGGAGACGGATGGGATGGGAGCAGAGCCCGAGAGAGCGAGAGGACCGTGAGAGAGAGCAAGAGCCCGAGGAAAAGCTGCAGGAGAAGCAGCAGCAGCGTGGACTGGTGATGGTGGAGCAGAGAGACATAGGGGGCTGCCCAGGGGTCAGTGCGGAAACACGCCTGCGGGGGCGAGACCCTGGGACAGAGAGAACTGTGGTGGTGCAGCCCCAGATGCTGAGGGACTGTGGGACCTGGGTGAAGTTCCCTGGGGTGAAGCCCCTCGCCCTGCCTATGGCCCAGATCCCTGTGCAGACCCAGGAGGGGTCGGGCTGGCTGGTCGTTGGGGCTCTCCAGGATATTGGCTCGGAGGCCCTGTTGGGGGATGACTGTCTCCCCATGGGACAGGATCCAGGCCCCGCTCCTGTAACGGCCGAGGGTTTGAATTCAAATCCAGGGAACCAATTGGCTGGGATGGAAATGGTCAGTGAAAATGCAAATGACCTGGCTGGCAGGGGCGAGGGGCTGCTGGGCTCAGGATACCTGCCTACCTGTAACCAGCCCCCTGGGGCTGAGTGGGAGGGAGAGATGCTCCCCGCCCCCCTGCACACAGGAGAGGGGGCTCACGCTGGCTCTGATGCTGTGACCAGAGCAGAGAGCTCGCTGCCTGTCCCCACTGGGACAGCAAGGGCAGCGCTGAGCACGGGGGGAGCTGAGACCCCAGCTGAGTGGGGGGACACCCAGGCAGGGCAGGTCAGCTGCCAACCAGGTTTGCCTGGTCCAGACGTGCTGCTGGGAAGTGATTACACAGCAGGGAGGGAGCTACCAGGGACAGGGCTCAGGGGGGCTGTGACCCCAGGCCCAGCCAGCGAGAGGGAGCAGGTCCCACTCCCTGCCCCAGCTGCTAAATCCCAGACCGAGCTGCAGAGGGATCCCTCCTTGGAGAAGCTGAGGGAACTTGCTGGCCACAGCGCTGCAGACCCCCTTGGGGAAGGCTGCAGGGACAGAGTCCTGCCGGAGAAGGGATCCCTGTACCGGGAATGGGCTTCTCAAGGGGAAGTAGAACTGGGGGGAATCGGGAGGCAGCTGGTGGTGCCCCAGGAATCCACAGGGTTCTTCCCGTTCGAGCTGCTGGATGGGAGGAGAGTGAGGGGATCCCTGGACCCGGAAGGGGAGGATTGGGAGGAGAAGGGGGAAGACCCCCGGGGGGATCTCTTCCCTGAGGTGGGAGCCAATCTCCCCATCAGGTGTTCCCCATTCAGAGTCACTGGGAGAGCAGCCCAGATCCTGGAGAGAGAGGTCAGGGACATGCTGGCTTTAGATGGGATCCAGCTGTTTTACAGCCCATGGGCCTCACCCGTGGGGCTGATCCCCAAGGGAGACAGGATGATCTGGTTTTGTGGGGGCTATCAGAAGCTTAAAGCCATCACGGTGTCCGATGCCGACCCCATGCCTAGGCCTGGGGAGATTCTAGACAAGCTGAGGGGGATGGAGAACTTGGCCCTGGCAGACACTGATAACATGTGCATCTTTAGCCAGACCTGGGAGGAACAGGTGTCCCAGGTGAAGAGGGGGCTGGGCTGCCTCACGGAGGTGGGACTGACGGTAAAAGCTGGAAAGTGCAAGGGGGGAGGCAGAGGTGTTGTGTCTGGGCCACAAGGTGGGGAGCAGCTGCCCAATCCCGGAGCTGGCCAAGGCCAAGATGGGGGCTCTTAACCAAGAGAGCCCAAATCACAGACCAGAGTGCGGGGAGAAGACCCCGTCCCAGTTTGAACCCCAGGGGTATTGGGGTGGCAAAAGGGTTCAAGCCGCATAAACCTTCCCACCTGCGGCCTGCAAGTGCCATCAAGCTCGCCCGACCTAAGGGAGGGCGTGAGACTGGACTGTCCTGGTGTAACTCACACCAAGGGATGGGAGAGATGCTGGGGCATCCATGGGAACGTTGGTGGGTTCAAACTTCCCCAGGTTATTGGCTGAAGTGACCTGGCTCAGTTCGGTCTCGAAGGGGGAGAGATGTGACGAACTGGGAAAGTTCTTAATGTTTTCTCTGAGTACTGTGTTGGTGCCTCAGTGTCCCCATGGCAGTTCTTAAGTATCTGGCAGAGCAAAGGGCCAGTGCCCCTAAATGCCTGACACTCTGTCTCCTAGCAACTGCTGGCCTGGGCCCCCCCCTGCAAAGGTGCCAGCTGAAGGTGTTGGAGACAAAGGGGTCAGGAGACCCCCTGGCCCGGGACAGAAGCTGAGCAGAGAGGAGGGGCTGGAGGGGGTTTCAGTCTGGAGCTGGCTGGGGACGAGGAATGAGGGCAGAGGTGGGGGTCTGGCTCACTGCCCCCCAGAATGGACCCGGCCGAGGGGTCCGGTTCGCTGTACCTACAAGCTCTGTGTTAGACCCTGTTCCTGTCATCGAATAAACCTCTGTTTTACTGAGAGTCACATCCAACTGCGAAGTGGGGGTGCAGGACCCTGTGGCCCCCCCAGGACCCCGCCTGGGTGGGCTCGCTGTGGGAAGCGCACGGAGGGGCAGAGGATGCTGAATGCTCCAAGGAGAGACCCAGGAGGTGAAGCCGTGTGAGCTTCTTGCCCTGGAGACAGTCTGCTCCAAGGGAGAGGAGGCTCCCCAAGTCCTGCCTGGCTTTGTGGGGAGCAGTTCTAGAGCATTGCCTAGGGCTGGGGGTCAGAGACACCCAGGGCCAGGAGTGGGACGGAGACGCCTGGGGCTGGGGGGTGGAGACGCCCGGGGCCGGGGGCCTGGCTTGGGTGGGTCAACGCTAGGGCAGTAACTCAAACCGGGCTTGCCGAGTTAGCACTGTCGAGGCCCAGGATTAGCACAAACTGCAGGGGTCTCTTGCCAAGGACGATTACAGGATGTGATGCACGGACTCGGGATCCAGGCAGGTCTCTACAGAGCCGGGATTACCCAGGGGCGGGATTAGGGTAATTGGGGGGGCTCTCACCAAGGGAGATGGGGCATGTTCTCCAGGCCAGGGGTTGTTCAACACAGAGCTGGGATTACCCAGGAGCGGGATTAGGGTAATCTGGGCGGGGGGTCATCACAGAGCGGGTTTATGATTAGGACAGGGATTGGGAATATCTGTGCTCGAGATTAGATCGTCGGCTACCTAGACAGGGGATTGAGAAAATCTAGCACAGAGATTAGCCCAGAGGGACCATGGGACTATGTGGAAGCAGGATTGGGATTATCTGGGCCAGGAGATTAGGAGGCTGCAGCATTGGATGAATGAGGAGGGGATTAGGGTGGAGGGAGGCCAGGGGTATCTTGGCCAGGGATGACTGAGGGCAGAGATGGTCACAGGGGAATGAAGGCTTTAGGATTTCCCAGGCCCAACACTTGGGTTTGCGGGGGATTCGGCTTGGGGGCTGCAGAGGCAGAGATGAATTCTCTAGGATGGGTGTCAGGCTGACGGAGGGGGGGATATTGCAGAGACCGGGGCTGGGTTTCTCACCGGTCGGGATTGGGATCGGCTGGCGGGGAGATGGAAGATCCCTGAGGCCTGGCGGGATACCAGACGGAGGTAGATAGATGGTAACAGGTCGGGGCTGGGACCTGTCTGGGTTTGGCATTAAGAGACAAGGATTCAGGGCAGATTGACGGGGGGTTCGTCCAGGATCTGGCACCACTGGAACTGGGTTTTCTCATTGTTATGAGGAGGCAGCTGGGTTCCTGCAGACCCCAGGCAGGGGGAACTGGGCTGGGAATCTCACAGATCGGGATTGGGATTGAGGACACTAGAGATCGGGTTCGTCTGGGACTGGGATGGGGTGGGGAGGATTGACCCGGGGACGTTGCGGGGGCGTTTTGCTGGGACTGGTGCACTGGGGATGGGATCTCGGGGTGACTTCACTTGAGGGGTGACACCTGAGCATAACCTGAGCCAGGAGGGGGCTGGGGCCAGGTGACACCTTCTGCCCGGGACACTGGACCCAGGCTGGAGGAGGGGTGGGATTCAGTTTGGAGCTGGCTGGGGAAACTGAGGGAGCCTCAGGGCTCCCTGTTCCCCAAGATGGACCCAACTCAGGGGTCCTGTTTCCTGAACCTACAATCTCTATTTTGGGCTGTTCCTGTCGGCTAATAAACCATCTGTGTTACTGGCTGGCTGAGGGTCCTGGGGACACGCAGGAACCCGAGGGTGCCGGGCCCCGACTCCCCCACACCCGGCCCATGACATCCCTCTCGCAAGGCACCAGGGGATCCTGCGACCCCACTAGAGCTGGGGACAGCCGGGGACAAGGGGAAAGCGGCTTTAGGACCCTTGCCCAGCACAGAGGAGCCTTTCCGGAAAGTGGCCGTGAACACAGTAGGGCCCCTCAGCGAGACCCAGCCGGGGAAGAAGCAAATCCTGGTGGGGGCAGATCTCGCCACCTGCCACGCCGAGGCCGTGCCTTGTCCTGCACCACAGCCAACACCGTGGCAGCTGCGCTGCCGCCCATCGTCAGCCCAGTGGGGTTCCCCAGGGAAGTCCTGAGAGACCAGGGGTCCAGCTCCACGTCAGGGCTGCCCTGGGGCTTGCGGAAGAAGTGTGGGGCCCGGCACAGCTGGGCCTCAGCGTCTCACCCCCAGTCCAACGGAGAGGGTCAGCGGGACCCTAAAGGCGATGCTGAAAACCCTTATGGACCAGCACCCGCAGGACTGGGACAAGTACTTACCCCACCCGCTGTTCTCGTACAGGGAAGTGCCCCAGGAGCCCACCCGGTTTTCCACCCTCGCTTGGGTGTCGCCCCTCAAGTGAACTCATCCCCTGAGATCCCACCCCCCCATGCAGCCAGTCCCGGTAAAACTCCCCTGCGACACCCCAGGTCGATCCGCCCCCTCCCTGCTCCGGCAAACAGCTCTGAGCCCCCACAGCGATAATAACCCCCTCCCAGAGCCTGGAGAGAACCCAGGCGTCCGGGCTCCCAGCTCTACCCACTAGACATCACTCTCCTCCCAGAGCCTGGAGAGAACCCAGGCGTCCGGGCTCCCAGCTCTACCCACTAGACCTCACTCCCCTCCCAGAGCCTGGAGAGAACCCAGGCGTCCGGGCTCCCAGCCCCCCTGCTCTAACCCGCCAGCCCCTCCCAAGCCAGGAGGGACCCCACAGCCAACGCTCACTCTGGATCTGTGTCAGCCAGTTGGGTTGGTTGTCGTGCTCGGAGGCGATGGTCAGCGTGTTGAGGAAGACGAGGATCAGGACCATCCAGTAGAAGGAGACGGATTTCACGGCCAGGCGGCACCTCTTCCGCAGGTGGCGATTCATGTGCCGGCACTGGCGGCTGGGGGGCAGAGCGGGGGCACGGGTCAGCAGGGCCGAGCCCCACAGAGACACCCCCTGGGGCTGGGACAGCTCCCCCCGCAGGGGGTCAGCGGGGCTGGGCCCCACAGAGACACCCCCCCTCCGCAGGGCGGAGACACCCCCTCCTTCACTCTCACTCACCAGAATTTTGTCTTTGAGATTTTGCCTCTGGAGAAAGAGAAGAGAAAAGAAACGAAAAATCAAATGCAGCCACCTCTGGGGCGGGACCTGAGGCCAGTTTACACCCCCGGCCCTTCCACGCACTCACAGATACACTTCGCAGCAGGTGGCATGATGCTCCTCTTCGCCCACGTTCTCGGTGTTGACGGACGTCGTTTCACTCGCGGGGAGACTGGCTAGGGGAGAGACATACAGGTGAGCTCCCCCCTCGTGACTCTGGACTGACCTGGGGGGCTGAGATCAGAATCCGGCCCTGCCCCACTGCAATCAGGAGTGACTCTGGATTGACCCCATGGAAGCTGAGATCAGAATCTGGCCCTGGCCCCACTGCAATCAGGACTGACTCTGGATTGACCCCATGGGAGCTGAGATCAGAATCTGGCCCTGGCCCCATTGCAATCAGGAGTGACTCCATATTAACCCCATGGGAGCTGAGATCAGAATCTGGCCCTGGCCCCACTGCAATCGAGGGTGACTCCGGATTGACCCCAGGGGACCTGAGATCAGAATCCGGCCCTGCCCGCATTGCAATCAGGAGTGATTCTGGTTTGACCCCAGGGGAGCTGAGATCAGAGTCTGGCCCTGGCCCCATTGCAATCAGGAGTGACTCCATATTAACCCCATGGGAGCTGAGATCAGAATCTGGCCCTGGCCCCACTGCAATCGGGTGACTCTGGATTGACCACTGGGTGGGGAGCTGGGAACAGAATATTAATGAGTAGCCAGCGGCTGGGGGGCACGTGGAGACGTGAGTCCCCCTCCAGCGATGACACACGGGCACAGACAGACAGACAGAGATGGAGGCGCCGCGTTACTGTGGGTGTCGGTGGAATGGCTGGAGTGACGGAGCCATCGGAGTCGGTCTTTCTTCTTCTGCGTCAGGTCTTCCACAGTCACCCCTTCGGCAGCGAGACGGACGGACGGGGCACGTGGGGACGGAGGGATGGACAGACGGATGGATGGATAGAGGGAGGGAGGGATGGACGGATGGATGGGGTGTGTAGGGACGGACGGATGGACGGACGGGGATGTGCAGGGGTGGGGAACGAGAGACAAGACACAGACGTGAGCGTTGTGACAAAGTTGGGATGTGACCCCCCCCCCGGGCATATAGGTTGTGACAGGACCCAGGGACTGATCCATTGACCCCCTGATACAGCTTCCCACGGGGGGGGGGGGGGGAGTTGGGAGCCAGGACTCCTGGGTTCTCCTGGCCCTGGGAGGGGAGTGAGGGCTGGTGGTTAAAACAGGGGGGGGCTGGGAGCCAGGACTCCTGGGTTCTCCTGGCCTTGGGAGGGGAGTGGGGGCTGGTGGTTAGAACCGGGGGGCTGGGAGCCAGGACTCCTGGGTTCTCTCGGCCCTGGGAGGGGAGTGGGGGCTGGTGGTTAGAGCAGGGGGAGCTAGGAGCCAGGACTCCTGGGTTCTCCCTGGCTCTGGGAGGGGGGTGGGGGCTGGTGATTAGGGCTGGGAGCCAGGACTCCTGGGTCCTCTCCCGGCTCTGGGACGGGAGTGGGGGCTGCTGGTTAGAGCAGGGGGAGCTAGGAGCCAGGACTCCTGGGTTCTCCCTGGCTCTGGAGGGGGGTGGGGGCTGGGAGCCAGGACTCCTGGGTTCTCTCCTGGCCCTGAGAGGGAAGTGTACAATTGACTGCAGGGTCCCTGACCCAGAGGGGCTAATGAGGCCCCAGGGAGCTAATTAACTCTGCCTGGCGGGGCAGGGGGGTGGAGCTCCACAGGAGGCAGGGACTCACCCTGGCTGCCCCTGGGGGAAGGGCACCCGGTGCCAGGCAGCCGCTAATTGCCCCCTGGGGCACTGCTGGGGGGAAGATCACAACTCTGCAGTGTCCCCAGCCCCCGCCCTGCTCTGCTGAGAGAAAACAGACTCTGCGCTGCCCCCTCCCCCACTGCCAGGATATTCCCCCTTCTCCCCAGCTAGTAATTTACTCGGATGCCCACTAATCTCCTGGCCTGGAAATCTCATTTCTCTGCCCGCTAATCCCCCGACACAGCTGGCTGCAGCTAACCCCCCCTCGCCTGGACGCAGGATCTGCTGGCCCAGACACCCAGGGCCAGGCTAGCGGGGGGGCTGCGGGTCGGGAGTGAGGGGCACCGTGGGGTAGGGGGCTTACGGGCGTGCTTGTCCTCAGGGTCCCCCTCCTCGTCGTCGGGGTCAATGTCCTCAGCCTGCATGATCCAGTCCAGGTAGCCCCTGAGATCCTCCTCCATCTGCTGCTTCTCCCGCAGCTTCTGGAAGTCACCCCGGGCTTTGGCCTTCTCCCGCTCCTTGGAGAACTCCCTGCGGGCAGCGAGGGGTTAACCCACTGGCACATGCAGCTACACGCTAAGTACACACACATGGGACGCACCTGTGGGATCCAGCCACACGCCTCAACATGCTAATGACACGCACAAACGGGCTGCATGGCCTGTCACATGCGTATGATCCGCCAATGGCACACACAATCCTCACACACCCCAACACGCTTAGAACACGCTTCCCTCTGGACATGCCCTGATATCCTTATCACATGCCCCAACACACTTATAACATGATTCCCCTCTGCACACACCTGTGACGAACTGGGACTGTTCTCAGTATTTCCTCTGAATGCTGTGGGGGTGCCTCAGTTCCCCCATGCAGTTCTAAGTCTCTAGGTGCGGAGCTGAGGGGGTGTGATTATTGCAGAGCAAAGGGCCGACGCTCTGTCTCCTGGCAACTAATGGCCGGGGTGGGGGCCCTGCAAGGTGCCAGCTGAAGGTGTTGGAGACAAAGGGGTCAGGAGACCCCCTGGCCCGGGAAAGGGGCTGAGCAGAGAGGAGGGGCTGGAGGGGGTTTCAGTCTGGAGCTGGCTGGGGACGAGGAGTGAGGTGCAGACGTGGGGGTCTGGCTCGCTGCCCCCCAGAGTGGACCCGGCCGAGGGGTCCGGTTCTCTGTACCTACAAGCTCTGTGTTAGACCCTGTTCCTGTCATCGAATAAACCTCTGTGTCACTGGCTGGCTGAGAGTCACGTCTGACTGCGAAGTGGGGGGGCAGGGCCTCGTGGCCCCCCCAGGACCCCGCCTGGGGGAAGCGCACGGAGGGGCAGCGGAGGCTGAATGCTCGGGGGTCAGACCCAGGGAGGCGAAGCCGTGGGAGCTGCTGGCCCTGGGGACAGTCTGATCTGAGAGAGGAGATTCCCCAGAGTCCTGCCTGGCTCTGTAGGGAGCAGTGCCAGAGCATCGCCTTGGGACCCCGTGACAACACCCCGACACGCTTAGAACATGCTTCTCCTCTGCACATGCCCCAACACACTTAGAACACACTTCTCTGCACACACTCTGACATGCTTAGAACATGCTTCCCTGCTGTACATGCCCCAATGCGCTTAGAACACACTTCTCTGCACATGCTCCAACATGCTTAGAACACGCTTCCCTGCTGCACACACCCCAACACACATAGAACACACTTCTCTTCGGCACATGCCCCAACACGCTTAGAACATGTTTTCCTGCTGCACATGCCCCAGCACACTTATCACATGCCCCCAGAGCCTCTCCAAGCCAACTCCCACACAAGGCCCAAGAGCTAGGCGCATCCCCTCACCCGGCCAGGCCCCTCCTTACCCGCTCAGCACCCCCAGCACCAGGTTGAGCACGAAGAAGGAGCCAAAGATGACCAGGCTGACAAAGTAAACCCAGGGCAGCTCGTGCCCCATAGCGTCCTGCATCTGTGGGGGGACAGGGGTCAGAGGGGGCACCCACGGAGCCCCCAGGGAGAACCACTGTGGATAGCAGTCTGGGGGGGTCAGGAGGGACCCCAGTGCAGGATCTCCAGAGATTTGGGGTGCAGGAGCATCCCTGGGGGTTTGGGGAGCAGGGTGGGGTTGAGTGCAGGGGAACTCCTGGGAGTTTGGGGAAGGGGTGCCAGGGGTTGGAGTGTGGGGGTCTCACCCAGTAGAGCTCCTCGATCCAGCCCTCCATGGTGATGCACTGGGAGGGGGTGCAGGGGGACCTGGGAGGTTGGGGTGCAGGGGGTCCTGGGGATTGGGCTGCTGGGGGGTCCTAGGCATTGGGGTGCCGGGGAACCCAGGGGTCGGGGTCTAGGGGTCCCAAGGGCTGGGGTGCAGGGGGCCCCGGGGGTTGGGGTGCAGGGGATCCCAGGGGTCGGGGTGCTGGGGGTCCCGGGGGTCAGGGTGCCGGGGGTTCTGGGGGTTGGGGTGCAGGGGGCCCCAAGGGTTGGGGTGCAGGGGGTTCTGGGGGTTCTGGGGGTTGGGGTGCAGGGGATCCCAGGGGTTCTGGGGGTTGGGGGTCCCAGGGGTCAGGGTGCCGGGGGTTCTGGGGGTTGGGGTGCAGGTGGCCCCAAGGGTTGGGGTGCAGGGGGTCCTGGGGGTTCTGGGGGTTGGGGTGCAGGGGATCCCAGGGGTTCTGGGGGTTGGGGGTCCCAGGGGTCAGGGTGCCGGGGGTTCTGGGGGTTGGGGTGCAGGGGGCCCCAAGGGTTGGGGTGCAGGGGGTTCTGGGGGTTCTGGGGGTTGGGGTGCAGGGGATCCCGGGGGTTCTGGGGGTTGGGGTCCAGGGGGGTCCCTGGGGGGCGGGGTGCAGGGGCCTCACCCAGTACAGCACGTCGGTCCAGCCCTCCATGGTGATGCACTGGAAGACGGTCAGCATGGCGAAGAAGAAATTGTCGAAGTTGGTGATCCCGCCGTTGGGCCCCTCCCAGCGGCCCCGGCACTCGGTCTTGTTGAGGGAACACTCCCGGCCGTGCCCCGAGAAGGCGCAGGGCGAGGGGTCCTCCTCGGCCTCCAGGTCTGGGGGAAGGATGGAGGGGTGAGGCGGGCCCCAGGCCGGTGGGGGCGAGGGGGGACAGGGCGGGGCATGCGGTACCTGAGCCCACGATGAAGCAGGTCTTGTGCATGCGGCCGATGAAGAGCTCCAGGCCGATGATCGCGTAGATGATGATGACAAAGAGGACGAGCAGCGCGATGTGCAGCAGGGGCACCATGGCCTTCATGATGGAGTTGAGCACGATGTGCAGGCCTGCGGGGGAGGGGGAGACATGGGGGGGGTCAGGCCTGGGGGGGGGTCAGGGCAGAGGTGTGCAGTGTGCAGCGCAAGGCAACACTGTGCAGCAAAACGGGGTGCAAGGCACTGGGGCAGTATGACAGCGTGCAGTGCCAGGGGCCATGGGGCAGTGTGACCTCACACCGTGCAGCGCCAGGGGCCGTGGGGCAATATGACCTCACACCGTGCAGCGCCAGGGGCCATGGGGCAGTGTGACCTCACACCATGCAGTGCCAGGGGATGTGGGGCAGTGTGACCTCACACCGTGCAGTGCCAGGGGCCGTGGGGCAGTGTGACTTCACACCGTGCAGTGCCAGGGGCCATGGGGCAGTGTGACCTCACACCGTGCAGCGCCAGGGGCCGTGGGGCAATATGACCTCACACCGTGCAGCGCCAGGGGCCATGGGGCAGTGTGACCTCACACCGTGCAGCGCCAGGGGCCGTGGGGCAGTGTGACCTAACACTGTGCAGCGCCAGGGGCCGTGGGGCAGTGTGACCTCACACCGTGCAGCGCCAGGGGCCGTGTGGCAGTGTGACCTCACACCGTGCAGTGCCAGGGGATGTGGGGCAGTGTGACCTCACACCGTGCAGTGCCAGGGGCCGTGGGGCAGTGTGACCTCACACCGTGCAGTGCCAGGGGATGTGGGGCAGTGTGACCTCACACTGTGCAGTGCCAGGGGCTGTGGGGCAATATGACCTCACACCGTGCAGTGCCAGGGGCCATGGGGCAGTGTGACCTCACACCGTGGAGTCCCAGGGGATGTGGGGCAATGTGACCTCCCACCATGCAGTGCCAGGGGATGTGGGGCAGTGTGACCTCACACCGTGCAGTGCCAGGGGATGTGGGGCAGTGTGACCTCACACCGTGCAGTGCCAGGGGCCCTGAGGCAGCGCGGCCTCACACTGTGCAGTTCCGGGGGCTGTGGGGCACTGCTACCTCACACCGTGCAGTGCCAGGGGCCATGGGGCAGTGCGACCTCACACCGTGCAGTGCCACATGCCATGGGGTGGCGCGACCTCACACCGTGCAGTGCCACATGCCGTGGGGCACTGCAACCTCACACCGTGCAGTGCCATACGTCGTGGGGCAGCACAACTTCATAAGAATGCAGTGAAATGCAACACTGCAGCAAAATGGGTTGCAATGCAAGAGATCAGGGTGCAAATGAATGGCTTGTAGTGTAATGCAGCACTGCACAATGACACCGCGGGCAGTGAGAGAAACCACTGTGCAGTGTCACCCCATGCAAAATGCAGTACACTCCACCGCTGCGCAGTGAGAGAATACACACTGCAACTCCCTGACGTGCAGTGTGCAGTGTAATGCACTACTGTCCAAGGAGAAGCCGTGCACTGCAACGCACCACTGTGCAGTGAGACAGCGTCCTAGGGCATCATTCATCTCAACACAACTCCTGCAGTGCAGCACACCGCAACCCTGCAGCCCCGGCCCCCACGCTGCAGTGCCCGGCCCCCAGGGCTTGCGTGTGCCGGCTGGGCCCGGTCCTTACTGGGGACGCCGGAGACGAGGCGCAGGGGCCGGAGGACACGGAAGGCCCGCAGGGCTTTGACGTCGAAGCCGCCCGGCTTCCCGCTCATGTGGTGGGCGTCCCCGGGCTTGTGGGATGCTTGCTCCAAGACCACGCTGAACAACCTGCGGGAGGGCGGGCAGGTGAGGGGGCACCAAGGGCTGGGGAAGAGGGAGGAGGGGCCCGGCGGGGGCCCAGCGGGGCAGTGGTGAGAGGCAGGGGCCCAGCAGGGGAACGGGGACGGGGGGCTCGGCTGCTGGGGCCGTGGGGACCCACCCCACCACCACGATGACGAAGTCCAGCAGGTTCCAGCCGTTGCGGATGTAGGCGCTGGGGTGCAGGACCAGCCCGTACGCGATGATCTTCAGGAACGTCTCCACTGTGAAGATGATGAGGAAGACGTATTCCACCTGCTCCTGTCGGGGCGGGGGAGACGGGGATTGAACCCAGCCATCCGGGCAGCACCAACCCCCGGCCGTGAGCCACCTACACCCCAACGCCCCCTGCACCCTAGAGAATGAACCCAGGTGTCCGGGGCGGGGGAACCCCGGCGTCCGGGCAGGCCCCGAGCCTGCAGGGGCTGGTGGTGGCAGTGGGGGAGGGGGTGGACAATCCCATGCGGAGGAACGAAGGTGCAGGATGGTCCTGGCTTTGCGCCGACGACTCCCCCAGCCCCCCCGCAGCTAATTCCTTCCTGTTCCCATGACTCTGCCCAGGAACCAGCGGCTTGCTAAGGACACTCATTAGCTCGTAGCTCTTAATGAGGCTAAACTCAATGTCCAGGTGATGCCAAGGGGTTCACAGGGGCTGCCGGGGGGCTGGGAGCCTGGACACCGGGGAGGGCAGTGGGGTTTCTGGGCAGAGAGGAGGGGGAGCCGGACGCCGGGGTTCTCGCCTGGCTCTGGGAGGGCAGTGGGGGCTGGTGGGCAGATCAGGGGGGGAGCCGGACCCCGGGATTCTCGCCCGGCTCTGGGAGGGCAGTGGGGGCTGGTGGGCAGATTGGGGGAGGGAGCCGGACGCCCGAGTTCTCTCCCGGCTCTGGGAGGGCAGTGGGGTTGCTGGGCAGAGGGTCGGGGAAGCCGGACGCTGAGGTTCTCCCCTGGCTCTGGGAGGGCAGTGGGGTTGCTGGGCAGAGCAGGGAGGGGGAGCCGGACGCCGGGGTTCTCTCCTGGCTCTGGGAGGGCAGTGGGGTTGCTGGGCAGAGGGTCGGGGGAGCCGGACGCCGGGGTTCTCTCCTGGCTCTGGGAGGGCAGTGGGGTTGCTGGGCAGGGGGAGGGGGAGCCGGACGCTGGGGTTCTCTCCTGGCTCTGGGAGGGCAGTGGGGTTGCTGGGCACAGCAGGGCGGGGGGAGCCGGACGCCGGGGTTCTCTCCCAGCTCTGGGAGGGCAGTGGGGTTGCTGGGCAGGGGGAGGGGGAGCCGGACGCTGGGGTTCTCTCCCAGCTCTGGGAGGGCAGTGGGGTTGCTGGGCAGAGGGTCGGGGGAACCGGACGCTGGGGTTCTCCCCTGGCTCTGGGAGGGCAGTGGGGTTGCTGGGCAGAGCAGGGAGGGGGAGCCGGACGCCGGGGTTCTCTCTCGGCTCTGGGGGGGCAGTGGGGTTGCTGGGCAGAGCAGGGAGGGGAAGCCGGACCCCGGGGTTCTCTCCTGGCTCTGGGAGGGCAGTGGGGTTGCTGGGCAGAGGGTCGGGGGACCCGGACGCCGGGGTTCTCTCCTGGCTCTGGGAGGGCAGTGGGGTTGCTGGGCAGAGGGTCGGGGGAGCCGGACGCCGGGGTTCTCTCCTGGCTCTGGGAGGGCAGTGGGGTTGCTAGGCAGAGGGTCGGGGGAGCCGGACGCTGGGGTTCTCTCCCAGCTCTGGGAGGGCAGTGGGGTTGCTGGGCAGGGGGAGGGGGAGTCGGACGCCGGGGTTCTCTCCCAGCTCTGGGAGGGCAGTGGGGTTGCTAGGCAGAGGGTCGGGGGAACCGGACGCCGGGGTTCTCTCTCGGCTCTGGGAGGGCAGTGGGGTTGCTGGGCAGGGGGAGGGGGAGCCGGACACCGGGGTTCTCTCCCAGCTCTGGGAGGGCAGTGGGGTTGCTGGGCAGGGGGAGGGGGAGCCGGACACCGGGGTTCTCTCCCAGCTCTGGGAGGGCAGTGGGGTTGCTGGGCAGAGGGTCGGGGGACCCGGACGCCGGGGTTCTCTCCTGGCTCTGGGAGGGCAGTGGGGTTGCTAGGCAGAGGGTCGGGGGAACCGGACACCGGGGTTCTCTCCCAGCTCTGGGAGGGCAGTGGGGTTGCTAGGCAGAGGGTCGGGGGAGCCGGACGCTGGGGTTCTCTCCCAGCTCTGGGAGGGCAGTGGGGTTGCTGGGCAGAGCAGGGAGGGGGAGCCGGACGCCGGGGTTCTCTCCCGGCTCTGGGAGGGCAGTGGGGTTGCTGGGCAGAGGGTCGGGGGAGCCGGACGCCGGGGTTCTCTCCTGGCTCTGGGAGGGCAGTGGGGTTGCTGGGCAGAGGGTCGGGGGAGCCGGACGCCGGGGTTCTCTCCTGGCTCTGGGGGGGCAGTGGGGTTGCTGGGCAGAGCAGGGAGGGGGAGCCGGACGCCGGGGTTCTATCCCGGCTCTGGGAGGGCAGTGGGGTTTGCTGGGCAGAGTGGAGGGGAGGGAGCCGGACGCCGGGGTTCTCTCCTGGCTCTGGGGGGGCAGTGGGGTTGCTGGGCAGATGGGAGAGGGAGCCGGACGCCGGGGTTCTCTCCTGGCTCTGGGAGGGCAGTGGGGTTGCTAGGCAGAGGGTCGGGGGAGCCGGACGCTGGGGTTCTCTCCCAGCTCTGGGAGGGCAGTGGGGTTGCTGGGCAGAGCAGGGAGGGGGAGCCGGACGCCGGGGTTCTCTCCTGGCTCTGGGAGGGCAGTGGGGTTGCTGGGCAGGGGGAGGGGGAGCCGGACGCCGGGGTTCTCTCCCAGCTCTGGGAGGGCAGTGGGGTTGCTGGGCAGAGCAGGGAGGGGGAGCCGGACGCCGGGGTTCTCTCCTGGCTCTGGGAGGGCAGTGGGGTTGCTGGGCAGAGCAGGGAGGGGGAACCGGACGCCGGGGTTCTCTCCCAGCTCTGGGAGGGCAGTGGGGTTGCTGGGCAGGGGGAGGGGGAGCCGGACGCTGGGGTTCTCTCCCAGCTCTGGGAGGGCAGTGGGGTTGCTAGGCAGAGGGTCGGGGGAACCGGACACCGGGGTTCTCTCCCAGCTCTGGGAGGGCAGTGGGGTTGCTAGGCAGAGGGTCGGGGGAGCCGGACGCTGGGGTTCTCTCCCAGCTCTGGGAGGGCAGTGGGGTTGCTGGGCAGGGGGAGGGGGAGTCGGACGCCGGGGTTCTCTCCCAGCTCTGGGAGGGCAGTGGGGTTGCTGGGCAGATGGGAGAGGGAGCCGGACGCCGGGGTTCTCTCCCAGCTCTGGGAGGGCAGTGGGGTTGCTAGGCAGAGGGTCGGGGGAGCTGGACACCGGGGTTCTCTCTCGGCTCTGGGAGGGCAGTGGGGTTGCTGGGCAGGGGGAGGGGGAGCCGGACACCGGGGTTCTCTCCCAGCTCTGGGAGGGCAGTGGGGTTGCTGGGCAGGGGGAGGGGGAGCCGGACACCGGGGTTCTCTCCCAGCTCTGGGAGGGCAGTGGGGTTGCTAGGCAGAGGGTCGGGGGAGCCGGACGCTGGGGTTCTCTCCCAGCTCTGGGAGGGCAGTGGGGTTGCTGGGCAGGGGGAGGGGGAGTCGGACGCCGGGGTTCTCTCCCAGCTCTGGGAGGGCAGTGGGGTTGCTAGGCAGAGGGTCGGGGGAACCGGACGCCGGGGTTCTCTCTCGGCTCTGGGAGGGCAGTGGGGTTGCTGGGCAGGGGGAGGGGGAGCCGGACACCGGGGTTCTCTCCCAGCTCTGGGAGGGCAGTGGGGTTGCTAGGCAGAGGGTCGGGGGAACCGGACGCCGGGGTTCTCTCTCGGCTCTGGGAGGGCAGTGGGGTTGCTGGGCAGGGGGAGGGGGAGCCGGACACCGGGGTTCTCTCCCAGCTCTGGGAGGGCAGTGGGGTTGCTAGGCAGAGGGTCGGGGGAACCGGACACCGGGGTTCTCTCCCAGCTCTGGGAGGGCAGTGGGGTTGCTAGGCAGAGGGTCGGGGGAGCCGGACGCTGGGGTTCTCTCCTGGCTCTGGGAGGGCAGTGGGGTTGCTAGGCAGAGGGTCGGGGGAGCCGGACGCTGGGGTTCTCTCCCAGCTCTGGGAGGGCAGTGGGGTTGCTGGGCAGAGCAGGGAGGGGGAGCCGGACGCCGGGGTTCTCTCCCGGCTCTGGGAGGGCAGTGGGGTTGCTGGGCAGAGCAGGGAGGGGGAACCAGACGCCGGGGTTCTCTCCCAGCTCTGGGAGGGCAGTGGGGTTTCTGGGCAGGGGGAGGGGGAGCCGGACGCCGGGGTTCTCTCCCAGCTCTGGGAGGGCAGTGGGGTTGCTGGGCAGGGGGAGGGGGAGCCGGACGCCGGGGTTCTCTCCCAGCTCTGGGAGGGCAGTGGGGTTGCTGGGCAGAGCAGGGAGGGGGAGCCGGACGCCGGGGTTCTCTCCCGGCTCTGGGAGGGCAGTGGGGTTTCTGGGCAGGGGGAGGGGGAGTCGGACGCTGGGGTTCGGGGGCTCACCAGGTCGTGGTTGGTGGTGTTGGAGTCGTCCTCGGGGAAGGGGATATAGACCCCCAGGGCCACACAGTTGGCGAAGATGGTCATGAGGATGAGGATGTCGAAGGGCCTGGGGCAGGGCGGTGGGTTAAGGATCCGAACCGGGGGGGCCTCTCCCCCCTGTTCCCCCTCCCTCAGCCCGTGTGGCCCCCCTACATTTCCACTTTCCCCCCACCCCCCTCAGCCCCCCGAGCCCCCGTCCCCTCCCCAGCCCCCGGCGGGCGGATGCTTCCACTCCACGATGCTGATGGCGGCCTGGCGCAGGGGGTGGCTGAGCCGGAGGCAGAAGAGGGCCCGGGGGGAACGTGGCACCGTGGGGCTGCCCTGAGACTTGTGCTTGGTGGAGGGCAAGCGCCGGCGGGGGGTGGGCGGGGGGCTGCCAGCCTCGGCCCCTGGCCCTCCGGCCTCCGCCGCCCATCCCGGGCTGTCGAGGGGGACGACCGCTGCGGGGCAGAGAGGAGAGGGGTCAGGGTGCGCCCCCCTGCAGTGACCCCAGAGACCCCTCCCCCCACAGAGACCCCTGCCCTCTCCCGCCCCCCATGGGGATCCCAGCCCCCTTGCCAGAGTCCCCCGCCCTGCCCCATGAGGCTCCCCTGCCTCCTCCATGCCCCCCACAGCCCCCCAACCCCTCCATAAACCCCTCTCCTAGTGCCAACAGGGGGCCCAAAGGGTGCTGGGCACTGGAGGGGGGGTCAATGTATGTGTCCCCCCATGGAGCCCCCCCGACCCCTGCCTCCCTCTCCGGTCCCCCCCCATGTGAGTCACTTACCCCTCCCGTTCTCCACTGACTCTGACATCCTGAGTTTGGGGGGCAATGAAGCCAGTGGGGTGGGGGTTATCCTCTTAGCTCAGCTGAAGCCCTACGCCCCCTGCACTCCTGTCGGCCTCTCACCAGCCCCCCACCTGTCAGGGGGAGCTGGCCCAGGTGGGGGGTGAACAAGAGCCGGTGAGAGGGTGCCCCTGGGTGTTCCTTGTGCCTGCTTCCCCCCTCAGGTACCCCCCCAGTGCCCCACAGGTCCTGGCCCCCCGGTGCCCCCTTTCTCTCCGCTCTCCCTCCGTCTCCGTCCCGTCGCTGTCCCTGGCTCGGCTGCGGATTAAGGGGGATTAGCTTCAGAGGCCAGCGCGCGCTAGCGGGGGGGGAACCAGCCGACCCCCCTCCCTGGGTGGTGGCGAGCACTGAGGGGGATGTCTGCTGGAGGGAAGGGGGGCGTGGTAGTGAAAGCCGAGGGCAAAGGCATCCTCCATGTGCCCCCTGAACTCCCCCTCACCCCCCAGTGCACTGTGGGAACCCCCAGGTCCCCCAAGTCCTGCCTGCCCCAGTGCACTCTGGGAGCCCCCAGGTCCCCCAACTCCTGCCTGCCCCAGTGCATTCTGGGAGCCCCCAGGTCCCCCAACTCCTGCCTGCCCCAGTGCATTCTGGGAGCCCTCAGGTCCCCCAACTCCTGCCTGCCCCGGTGCACTCTGGGATCCCCCAGGTCCCCCAACTCCTGCCTGCCCCGGTGCACTCTGGGAGCCCCTCGGGTCCCCACATCCTGCTCAGCCCAGTTAGGGTGACCAGACAGCAAGTGTGAAAAATCAGGATGGGGGTGGGGGTGGGGGTGGGGGTAACAGGCGCCTGTATAAGAAAAAGCCCAAATATTGGGACTGTCCCTATAAAATTGGGACATCTGGTAACCCTAGCCCCAGTGCATTCTGGGAGCTGCAGTGGCAACCCCCTCACACTCCAGGATTCTTGCTAGCCCAGTGCATTGTGGGAGCCTCAATCCCCCCGCTGGAAGAACTTGTACAAGTGGGGCTGGGCCCCCGAACCCCAGCCGCCTCCTCTCAGTTGATGGGGGAGCCATGGAGCCCATGAGCACCCAGGAGCGGGAGTGAGGCCGAAAGTTGAAAGGGGGGGTCTTGGCGCCCCCGATCCCCTGGGACCCAGAAGAAGTGGGTGCAAAGAAGCCGGGTGCGGGAGGGGACCTCGGGTCCCCTGGGGCGAGCCGCCCGGGCCTCCAGCTCCCAAGCCTCCCATTCCAGCTGCGCCCAGTGGTCAGCCAGGCCGAGCCGGCCCCGGTGTCCGGAGAATTCGCACCCAAGACCAGGCACTCAACCCGCGCCAGGCGCTCCCGCTCTGGGCCCAGGGTTGGGGCCAAGAGGTCACTACGCAGCCATGGCGGCAACTAGGACTACAAATTCCAGCATGCACCGGGTGAGGGAAGTGGGGCTGGACTACAAATCCCAGCATGCACCAGGCTAGGGAAGTGGGGTATGTACTACAAATCCCAGCATGCACTGGGCTGGGAAGCGGGGCTGGACTACAAATCCCATCATACTCTGGGATAGGGAAGTGGGAGTGGACTACAAATCCCAGCATGCACCGGGCGGGGGGGGGGGCCGACTGGACTACAAATCCCAGCATGCAGTGGGCTAGGATAGTGGGCTGGACTACAAATCACAGCATGCACCGGGCTAGGGTAGCGGGCTGAACTACAAATCCCAGCATGCACCGGGCTAAAGAAGCGGGCTGGACTACAAATCCCAGCGGCCCTTGCAGCGTGTCCTGTGACTGTGTGGCCGCAGAAGCGAAAAGAGGGAACCTGTGAGTGTGAACCAGCCCCCCCCGGAACCCCCCCTTCCTCTGCTCCCAGCGGGGAACCCCCATCTCCCTCTGCCCCCCAACTGTGCCCCCCGTCCTGTGCCCTCCAACTGTGCCCACCCTCTTCTGCTCCCCCGGGACCCCCCTTTCCTCAGTTCCCAGCGGGGAACCCCATCTCCCTCTGCCCCCCAACTGTGCGCCCCCTTCTGCCCCCCCTGGGAACCCCCATCTCCCTCTGCCCCCCAACTGTCCCGCTTCTTCTGCCCCCCGGGACCCCCATCTCCCTCTGCCCCCCAACTGTCCCCCTTCTTCTGCCCCCCGGGACCCCCATCTCCCTCTGCCCCCCAACTGTCCCCCTTCTTCTGCCCCCCGGGACCCCCATCTCCCTCTGCCCCCCAACTGTGCGCCCCCTTCTGCCCCCCCTGGGAACCCCCATCTCCCTCTGCCCCCCAACTGTGCCCCCCGTCCTGTGCCCTCCAACTGTGCCCACCCTCTTCTGCTCCCCCGGGACCCCCCCTTCCTCTGCTCCCCAACTGTCCCCCTTCTTCTGCCCCCCCGGGACTCCTCCATCTCCCTTTGCCCCCCTTCCCGCGGGGGGGGGCGGAGCCCCTGAGCCCAGCTGTGAGCCCCGGTCCGGGTTCGAATCCTGCTCTCTCCCCCCCACAGGGGTGGCTGCCTGGGGCCCCTCCTGCCACCATGGACGAGGTGGACAAGATCCTCATCCACTCGCTCCGCCTCTCCGGAACGTAAGCCCCACCCCTTGCTGGGCTGGGGTGCCGTGGGGCAGGAAGCTGGGTGGGGGCTCGCCTCTGGCACTCGGGGCTGGGGGGTACTGTGGGGCAGGAAGCTGGGTGGGGGCTCAGCAAGGGGGTCTCCCTTGGCACTCGGGGCTGGGGGGTACTGTGGGGCAGGAAGCTGGGTGGGGGCTCAGCAAGGGGGTCTCCCTTGGCACTGGGGAGTGCTGTGGGGCAGAGAGCAGGGTGGGGGCTCAGTGGGGGGCTCTCCCCTGGTGCTTGGGGCTGGGGGACACTGTGGGGCAGGGGGCTCAGCGGGGGAGGCTCTCCTGTGGGGCAGGAAGCAGCGTGGGGGCTGAGCAGGGGTGTCTCCCCTGGCACTTGGGGCTGGGGGGTGCCGGGGGGCAGGGGGCTCAGTGGGGGGGAGGCTCTCCCTTGGTGATTGGGGCTGGGGGTGTGCGCCATGGGGTAGGAAGTAGGGTGGAGGATCAGTGGGAGGGGGGTGCCATGGGGCAGGAAGCAGGGCGTGAGGCTCGGCAGGGGGCGCTTTCCCTGCCCGTCAGCACTGGTTGAATTTCAGCGCTGGGCGAGCTGTCCCTCTGCGGCGTTCTGTGCAGCTGTTTCCTGGCTGCCGCGCCCCAGAGGTGGCTGCACCATGGTGCCTGGTCCCTGCCCTTCGGGGGGGCTGTCTGACGGCGGCTCCCTGGCTCCCCACAGGCAGGTCCCCGAGGAAGTCCAGAGCCTGCAGGAGTTCACCACGGAGCTGATCGTGGAGTCGGTGGTGCGATGCCTCCGCGTCATTCACCCGTCTCTGGGCACTAGCCTCAGCCACGTGCTGCCCCCCGGCATGTCGGCCCGGTTCCGCATTGGCACCAGCCTGGCCCAGGCCTGCCAGGTGAGAGATCCAGGAGTCCGGGCTCCCAGCCTCCCACCCCGGCTCTAACCACCAGCCCCCACTCCCCTCCCAGAGCCGGGAGAGAGCCCAGGAGTCCTGGCTCCCAGCCCCCCCCGCTCTAACCACCAGCCCGCACTGCTCTCCCAGAGCCGGGGAGAACCCAGGAGTCCTGATGCTCCCCCCTCCCCCCAGGAGCTGGGCTACCAGGCTGAGGTCGGGTACCAGACTTTCCTGTACAGCAGCGTGCCCGAGATCCGGCGCCTCCTGTTGTTCCTGGTGGAGAAGCTGCCCAGGGACGATGCTGAGGACGCCAGGCAGCCGGCTGGTACCGGGGGGGCGTGGGGAGGGGCCACGCTGCGGGGTTCATGGTGTGTCAGGGGGGCGGATCGGAGGGGTGACTGCATGGTGGGGGGTGGGGGGGATTTATGGGTGGGAGGCAGGAGCCATGGGGGGGGAATCCAGGGGGCGGCGGCAGCCGTGACCTTTGCCCCCCTTGCAGGGAAGTCGGCTGGGCTACTCCGCGCCATCGCCGCGAAGATCAAGGAGGAGCTGGGGACGCCCTGGGTGCCCCCCGCCTGCCGCACCCCTCGGCTACAGCGGCTGCAGGTGGGTCCCCCACCCCCCCAAATTCAGACCCACGTATCCAGCCAGCGAGCCCTCTATCCCCCCCACAGCCGGCCCAGCCCCCGGGCCCATCTACCCCGGCGTCCCGGCTGGGGTACTGAATATGCATAATTGTACCCTAATTAATGAATTACATTCTCCCGTCATATCCTAGAGTCAATATAATGCAGATTGTATCTGTGTATAACGATCTGTGACTATTAAACTTGACATAACGGATGGAGTTTGATACCGGGGGCGATGCGATAGCGTTATAACGTAGAACGTACCCGCTCTCCTGCATTTCATAAGAGCTGTAAGTCGTTATCATTCGGGTACCGCATCTCTCAACCTTGCGTACTCGTTTCACGGACTGAACACGGATCGTGTATTCGAACGAGAGCGGATCCTTAACCGCGGCCGCTGCTGCCCAGCGTTGGGTAAACACACTCTGGGGTCAACGTGCGAGTGAATATAACGTTGGGTCTGGTCGCAGAGCACCCGGCAGTTATTTAGTGTCTGGTGAAATAGGGAACACGGAGCTGGTAACGAATGTGTCACAAAACTCGACACGTTTCACGTAACACGAGGCGGATGACTAATCGTGCTTATGACGCTTGCAGGTTTCGGATTCGAATTGCGTTATAACAAACTTTCCTTCGGGTTAATCCGGGAACGTCGGAGAAGGCGGGTGGGGACCGGTTGAGAGGACGGCGGAGCCGGTGCCATTGACCAGCTCGAGCCCGGTGCCGATCTCCCCAAAGGCGCTGGCTGGATTTTGGGGCGTTTGAACCTGCCCTGCTGCCGGGGCCCCCCCCGAACCCGGAGCAGAGCTGAGCAGAAATGGTTCCGTGGGCAGGGCGGGACTTCCTGTTTTCCAGCAGCGCCCCCCTTTCCTATCTCAGACGGGTCCTGTGGCAGGCAGTTCCCCAGGCTAACAGCCTTGGTTTTCTCCCGCAGGGCACTTGCCTGCTGAAACCCTTTCATGCCCACCCCTTGGTCCTGCCCCGCGATTCGGGGCCAGTTGGTAGGTGATGAGGCGGGGGGCCTGGATCTGAGCGCAAGAGGGGTCAAGGGGGACAGGACTGGGGCACAGAGGGGTGGAGGGGGTGTGGGTGGGAGTCGGGGAGGGGGCTTCAAGTTCAGATTGGCTGGGGGAAGGGGTCCGTGGGGTCTGGGGGGCTGGCTTGGGGGCACAGGGGGGCATGCGTGGGAGCAGGGTGGGGTCAGGCTGGGGGGAGGGTCGAGGCAGGGGATGTGGATGGGTCCGTGGGGCCTGGGGGGCTGGCTTGGGGGCACAGGGGGGCATGGATGGGTGCATCATGGGGTCAGGCTGCAGGCATGGGTGGGAGGTGGGGGGCATGGCTCTGGGGCAAGGGGCGGGCTCTGACCTCCATGTTTACCCCCCCCCAGAGCGCCGGGAGTTTTTCGGGGGGTTCCTGCCCCCGGTGCCGGCCCAGCCCCCCCGGCCGGGGACCGTGGCCCCCTCCCTGCTGGAGCGACACGTGGGCGACCTGGGGGCGCAGCACGACTGGGAGGCCGACTGGCAGAGCCAGGGGCTGGCGTCTCGCCTGCCCCCCAAGGTGAGGGGGGGCCTGGATGTTTGTGGGGGGAGGGGTTTGGGGTCCCCTGGCCCCCAGGAGTACGTGCCATGGGGGGTTCCCAAGTTGCACTGACCCCTCCCCTCACCCCCCCCCCCAGGAGTATGTGCAGTGGAAGCATCAGCGGCTCCGGCGCCGCCTGCTGGACCAGCTGCGTCAGGCTGCCCCCCCCCACGACACCGCCGGCCCCCCACAGCCAGGGGCACGGGACCTGGCAGAGCTGCTGAGTGCGGGGGGTGCCGGGGGGCCCCTGGCCAAGGGGTCCCGCTTCAGCCATGCCCAGCGCCTGGCGCATGACCAGGTACTGGGGGCTGGGGGGTTTGGGGGATTGGGTATGGGGCAGATGGGGGCCGCTGGGGGGGTTGCGGGGTGGGGAGTGGGGCATGGGGGGCGCTGGGGGGGTTGGGGGCTCAGAAGTCGGGGTACCTGGGCAGACTTTGGGTGTGTCTGGGTGGATGGGGGATTATGGGGGCTGGAGGGGGGGTTAGGGGCTATCCAGGAGGTTGGGGGAGACTTGGGGGGAGTGGGTGGCTGGCAGAGGGGAGGGAATGGGGGTGGAGGTGGAGGCTTTTGGGCTCAGGAGGGACTCTGGGAAATTTGGGGGAGCGATGGGGGACTGAGGGGAGAGGCGCCATGTGACTGCCCCCTTCTGGCCCCCCAGGAACTCGTGGGGCAGATGCAGGCGGTGGTAGAAACTCTTGTGTCCTCCAAGACCTCGGAGCAGGTAGCTGGGGGGGCCCCCAATTCGGGGCAGGGTGGGGGGGTGACAGGTTGGACCACAGAACCCACTTCTGCCCCCACTCCCCCACCGGCTCGGGGCCCCAGCACCCCGTCCTGCTGAGCCAGCCCCGCCGGCTGCGCCCGCCCAGCCCCAGGGTCTGACCCTCGCACCCCACAGCCCCCCCCGAACTGAAAGCAGCTCACGGGAGGGGTCCTGCCTTTAGCCCCTGGATGCCCAACTCCCAGCGGGTCTAACCCCACAGAAATGCGGTTTGCTCTGCGGAGAGCTCAGGGATTGTGTCCCCCCCCCCAATACACGGCGGGGGGGGGGGGCTGCACGCCGGGTTCGTTAATCAGTAACAAGCAAGTGTATTAACCCCCCCCTCCCCCGCCACCCTGGGTAGGAACAGACGCGAGCGGGGGGGTCACTCGGCGAAATAACCCAAACCCGCAAGTCTGTCTTATCAACCTGAATCCAGAGACTCTTCGCCCTCCCCCCCGGCCCCCGAGATGCTTCAGGAAGTTTGGCCTCAGCCTGGGCCCATTCCCCCCCCCCCCCCCCCGGAGAGCCCTCGGCCCAGCTCGGGGGGACCTGGGTGCAGGGCCGGCTTTAGGCCGATTCCGGGGAATCGGGCCCCGCGCCTAAGAGAGCCCCGCACCTTAGGCACCTTTTTAATTTACCCCGGTCCCCGGCTGTGCTCTGCTCTGGGGTCTTCCATGGTCCCGCTCGTTTGAGCGAAGCGCCGGCGGGAGCGCGGCACGGCGCCGCTCTCCCAGCTAGAGCTCCAGCCGGGGCGGCGGGGCTTTGCCCCCCTCGGGCCGGGAGAGCGGGGCGGCGGGGCTTTGCCCCCCTCGGGCCGGGAGAGCGGGGCGGCGGGGCTTTGCCCCCCTCGGGCCGGGACGGCGTGGCTTTGCCCCCCTCGGGCCGGGAGAGCGGGGCGGCGGGGCTTTGCCCCCCTCGGGCCGGGAGAGCGGGGCGGCGGGGCTTTGCCCCCCTCGGGCCGGGACGGCGGGGCTTTGCCCCCCTCGGGCCGGGACGGCGTGGCTTTGCCCCCCTCGGGCCGGGACGGCGGGGCTTTGCCCCCCTCGGGCCGGGACAGCGGCGAGCGTGGCAAGCCCCGCGACCCCGGCTGGAGCTCTGGGCCCTTTAAATAGCCCCCAGAGCCCTGGGGCAGTGAGGGGCTCCGGGGGCTATTTAAAGGGCTGGGGCTCCAGCTGCCTCTGCCACCCCGGTCCTTTAAATAGCCGCCGGAGCCCCGTCTCCCTCATGCATTCCCCAGCGCTCCTGCAGCTATTTAAAAGGTCCAGGGTGGGGTAGAAGGGGGTTTGGGGGCTACTTAAAGGGCTGGGGTTCCAGCTGCCTCTGCTGCACCCCCTGACCTGCCCACACCAGTCCGCCCCCCCCGCCTGCAGCCAGCTCTGCACCCCATGCCCACAGCCAGCCCCTGCCAAACCCCGTCCTGTCTCCAGCCAACCCCTGCCACACACCCCTGCAGCCCTGCCCAAAGCCAGCCAGCCCCACACACACTGCTGCCAGCACCAGCTCTGCACACCCTGCCCTGTCTCCAGCCAACCCCGCTGCACCCCACTGCCTGCAGCCAGCCAGTTCTGCACTCCTCTGTCTCCAGCCCTGCCAACCCCTGCCGCACCCCCCTGCGGCCCTGCCTGAAGCCAGCCCGCCCCACCCCACCCCACCCCCCCTGTCTCCAGCCAGCCTTGCACCCCTTGCCCTGCCTGAAGCCAGCCCACCCCCACCCCACAACCCCTGTCTCCAGCCAGCCTTGCACCCCTTGCCCTGCCTGAAGCCAGCCCACCCCCACCCCACAACCCCTGTCTCCAGCCAGCCCCACACCCCTTGCCCTGCCTCCAGTCAGTCCCTTGCCCTGCCTCCAACCAGCCCCATGTCCACTGCTGCCCTGCAGTTCCCAGGCCAGTAACCTGCACACCTGCTTCAATGAGGGGGGGTGGGAGCAGCTGGGACCCAGACATGTGCACACCCCCAGGGAGTGGCGGGGACCCACACATGTGAAACGGGGGTCATTAATAACCAATCAACAGCATGTATGATGCAATCTACATAATATACAATTTTATTATTCATATAGTTATGGAAAGTAAATAATACATGGAAGAAATGAGAGGCTTTTTTTTCCACTTTTTTTTTTTTAAGTCATCCCTGCCAGGACCCCGCCAAAAATGTTCAAATTGGGCCCCGCACTTCCTAAAGCCGGCCCTGCCTGGGTGTTCCCCCCCTTGTTCTGTTCCCCCCTTACAGCTTTGACCCACGGTGGGAATCCTTTGTCCCTCTGCCCCCCCCCCCCAGAAAAGCCCCAGGCTTGAGATGGGTTCCAGGCCGAGGGGACAGGTCACATGTCCTGGAAGCCCCCCAGGCCCACGTCCCCCCTGTCCTGACTCCCAGGGGACCTGCCTGCAAACAGCGCCGGCCCCAGCCAATTGTCCTGCTTAACAGGCGTCGTGGGGAGTCTAGCCTGTTCCTGGCCCCCCCTTCGCACCATTGCACTGGGCCCCGAGTTCTAGCTCAGACCCTGAGCGCTATGTTTACACGCGTGACGACCCCCCCCTCGCACCATTGCACTGGGCCCCGAGTTCTAGCTCAGACCCTGAGCGCTACGTTTACACGCACAACGAGCCCCCCTTCGCACCGGGCCCTGAGTTCTAGCTCAGACCCCGAGTGCTACATTTACACACGCAACAACCCCCCTTCGCACCATTGCACCAGGCCCCGAGTTCTAGCTCAGACCCTGAGCACTACGTTTACAGGTGCGGTGCCCCCTTCGCACCATTGCACCGGGCCCCGAGTTCTAGTTCAGACCCTGAGCGCTACGTTTACACGCACGACGAGCCCCCCTTCGCACCGGGCCCGGAGTTCTAGCTCAGACCCTGAGCGCTATGTTTACACGCGTGACGACCCCCCCCTTCGCACCATTGCACCGGGCCCCGAGTTCTAGTTCAGACCCTGAGCGCTACGTTTACACGCACGACGAGCCCCCCTTCGCACCGGGCCCTGAGTTCTAGCTCAGACCCCGAGTGCTACATTTACACACGCAACAACCCCCCTTCGCACCATTGCACCAGGCCCCGAGTTCTAGCTCAGACCCTGAGCACTATGTTTACACGCGCGACCACCCCCCTTCGCACCATTGCTCCAGGCCCCGAGTTCTAGCTCAGGTCCCAAGTGCTAAATTTACATGCAGGACGACCCCCCTGTAGCTGATGAGTTTCCTAATGATGCCTTAGGAGGGATCTTTTCCATGGAACACATTCCAGTCACCTCATATTCCCTCGTTAGCGTAATTTGATAAAATCACAGGCTCAGAGACTCTCAGGGTGGGGGGCCTCGGGAGGTATCTAGTCCAACCCCCTGCTCAAAGCAGGACCAACCCCCAGACAGATTTTTTTACCCCAGATCCCTAAATGGCCCCCTTAAGGATTGAACTCACAGGCCTGGGTTTAGCAGGCCAACGCTCAAACCCCCGAGACGATAACATCACAGGGGGCGTTAGCTGGAGGGAGGGGGACCCCCATAAAGGGCAGGGGAGGAGGGCGCTCAGCAGTTGGGAGACAGGGGACCCTGATACAGGGTGTGGGATAGTGCTCTGGGGGACCCCAACACAGCTGGGGAATTCAAGCTCCCACCTGGCTGGCTGTTAACCCTGGAGCCTAATGTTGGCGGGTTCTCCTCCCCTGCCCCCCGCTGGTCCCTGGCAGGACTCAGCCAGCTGGTATGGGGGCTGTTCCCAGGGTGCACCCCACTGCCCCCCGCCATGCTGGCCTAGAGACCCCCCTTCTCCCCTCCCCAGGAGGTGCAGGCACGGCAGGAGGAGGAGCTGGCTGGCCTGCGGGGGGAGCTTCAGCGCCTGGAGGCTGAGATGGACGCCGTGGGCGGGGAGGTGAAGGTCCTGGAGCTGAGCCTCAGCCAGGTGAGAGCTGGGGGCATTTCCTCATCTGGGGGGCAGGACTGTGTCTAGGTGGGGCGTGCACCCTGAACTCTTACCCTAGGCTAAGGCAAGGCTGAGGGGGGGGCCATGCTCCCCTGATCTCTCCACCCCCAGGCCGAGGTGGGGCTGGGGGGTGTCGGGGGGGCCGTGCTCCCCTGATCTCTCTGCCCCCAGGCCGAGGTGGGGCTGATGGTGTCAGGGGAGGCGTGCTCCCCTGATTGCTCTGCCCCCAGGCCGAGGTGGGGCTGGGGGTGTCGGGAGGGCGTGCTCCCCTGATCTCTCTGCCCCCAGGCCGAGGTGGGGCTGGGGGGTGTCGGGGGGGCCGTGCTCCCCTGATTGCTCTGCCCCCAGGCCGAGGTGGGGCTGGGTGGTGTCGGGAGGGCGTGCTCCCCTGATCTCTCTGCCCCCAGGCGGAGGTGGGGCTGGGGGGAGCATTGGGGGGGGGCTGTGCTCCTCTGATCTCTCTGCCCCCAGGCCGAGGTGGGGCTGATGGTGTCAGGGGGGCCGTGCTCCCCTGATTGCTCTGCCCCCAGGCCGAGGTGGGGCTTGGTGGTGTCGGGAGGGCGTGCTCCCCTGATCTCTCTGCCCCCAGGCGGAGGTGGGGCTGGGGTGAGCATTGGGGGGGGCTGTGCTCCCCTGATCTCTCTGCCCCCAGGCCGAGGTGGGGCTGATGGGGGTGTCAGGGGAGGCGTGCTCCCCTGATCTCTCTGCCCCCAGGCGGAGGTGGGGCTGGGGGGAGCATTGGGGGGGCCGTGCTCCCCTGATCTCTCTGCCCCCAGGCGGAGGTGGGGCTGGGGGGAGCGATGGGGGGGCCGTGCTCCCCTGATCTCTCTGCCCCCAGGCCGAGGTGGGGCTGGGGGGAGCGATGGGGGGGCCGTGCTCCCCTGATCTCTCTGCCCCCAGGCCGAGGTGGGGCTGGGGGGTGTCGGGAGGGCCGTGCTCCCCTGATCTCTCCGCCCCCAGGCCGAGGTGGGGCTGGGGGTGTCGGGGGGGCCGTGCTCCCCTGATCTCTCCGCCCCCAGGCCGAGGTGGGGCTGGGGGTGTCGGGGGGGCCGTGCTCCCCTGATCTCTCTGCCCCCAGACCGAGGTGGGGCTGGGGGGTGTCGGGGGGGCCGTGCTCCCCTGATTGCTCTGCCCCCAGGCCGAGGTGGGGCTGGGTGGTGTCGGGAGGGCGTGCTCCCCTGATCTCTCTGCCCCCAGGCGGAGGTGGGGCTGGGGGGAGCATTGGAGGGGGCTGTGCACCCCTGATCTCTCTGCCCCCAGGCGGAGGTGGGGCTGGGGGGAGCATTGGGGGGGCTGTGCACCCCGATCTCTCTGCCCCCAGGCGGAGGTGGGGCTGGGGGGAGCGTTGGGGGGGGGGCCGTGCTCCCCTGATCTTTCTGCCCCCAGGCCGAGGCGGGTCTGCGGCAGCAGCGGCTGGCTCTGGGGGGGCGTGAACAGACCCTGCAGGTGAAGAGCCGGGCCCTGGAGCTGCTCCCCCAGGCTGAGAACAACCTGGCCAAGCTGCAGGTACCGGAGGAGGGGCTGAGCCTGGGATGGATGGGCTGGGGGGGGGTGAGACTTGGGGCGGTGGGTCCAGGGGTGCATGCTGGGGGGGCACAGGGGTTGGAGGGGGGGCAGGATTAAGGGAATAACGGGGCCAAGAGGATGGGGGCCTGGGATGGTGGCTGGGCAGCGAGGATGGATAGCCGGGATGTTTGGGGGGCCAGGAGGATGGGGGCTGGGGGATGTTGGGGGGCCCGGGGCCGGCACTGACCCCCCCTGCCCCCCAGCTGCTGGTGGAGAGCAGCGCCCAGCGCCTGGTGCACCTGGCTGCACAGTGGGAGACGCGCCGGGGGCCCCTCGTGGATCAGTATCGTCACCTCCGGGCTGCCCGTCACTCCTGCCAGGTGAGCGTGGGGGCGGGGCTTCTCTGAGGGGGCGGGGCTCCCCGGGGTAGCCCCTCCCCTGCTGACCCCCCGCCCCCGGTTCTCCCCCTGCAGCTGGAGTCGACGCGGCGCGTCTCGGAGATCCAGGCCCTGCACGAGCGCGGCCGGAGCGCGGCCACCGAGGCCCGGCGCAAAGAGGAGCTGTGCCGGCAGCTGGTGGGCGGGGCCTCTGGGGCGGGGCCTCTGGGGCGGGGCCGGGGTGTCGCACGAGGGTGGGGCCTGGCACGAGCCCTTTGCACGCTGGCCTGGAGCTGGCTAGGAAGTGCCGGGTGTGGTTTGCATGCCTGCCTGCGGCTGGCTGGGTGTGGTGGGAGCCCTTTGCACGCCCGCCTTGGGCTGGCTGGGTGTGGTTTGCATGCCCAGCTGGGGGGTGGCAGGATCCCTTTGCACGCCCGCCTTGGGCTGGCTGGGTGTGGTTTGCACGCCCAGCTGGGGGGTGGCAGGATCCCTTTGCACACCTGCCTGGGGTGGCTGGGTGTGGTTTGCACGCCCAGCTGAGGGGTGGGGGGAGCCCTTTGCACACCCGCCTGGGACTGGCTGGGTGTGGTTTGCACGCCCAGCTGGGGGGTGGCAGGATCCCTTTGCACGCCCGCCTTGGGCTGGCTGGGTGTGGTTTGCACGCCCAGCTGGGGGGGTGGCAGGATCCCTTTGCACACCCGCCTGGGGCTGGCTGGGTGTGGTTTGCACGCCCAGCTGGGGGGTGGGGGGAGCCCTTTGCACGCCCGCCTGGGGCTGGCTGGGTGTGGTTTGCACGCCCAGCTGGGGGGTGGCAGGATCCCTTTGCACACCCGCCTGGGACTGGCTGGGTGTGGTTTGCACGCCCAGCTGGGGGGTGGGGGGAGCCCTTTGCACGCTGGTTGTGCACAACCCCCGGGTGCAGCAGCTGGAGAATTGAGGCCCCCCCGCTGGGCCTGGTGGGGGGGACCGGGGCAGATGCTGACCCCCCCGCCCCCCCAGCTGACGGAGCTGGAGTCGCTCCCCAAGGACGTGTCGCGGGCAGCCTACACCCAGCGCATCCTCGAGATCGTCGGCAACATCCGCAAGCAGAAGGAGGAGATCACCAAGGTAACGGGGAGGTCTCCCCCGCCCCCCCAGGGATCCCCCGGGTAACCCCTCCACCGGCGCCGGGGGGCGTCCAGCTCTTCTCCACGCCATGGGGGGCTCCCCCTGGCAGCTGTAGCAGATCTCTCCCCCGGCCCCCCAGATCCTGTCGGCCACCCGGGCCCTGCAGAAGGAGATCAACAGCCTGACCGGGAAGCTGGACCGGACCTTCGCCGTCACCGATGAGCTGGTCTTCAAGGTGGGGGGGCCTGGGGGAGGGGTTGGGGGCACTCTCCTGGGGTTTATTGGGGGGAGGGGTGTGGGGAAATCCCCAAAGGGGCCCCTTGTGGGGGGCGGAGAGAGGAGGGTGAGTGGGGTGTATGTGGGGGAGAGGCTATGGGGGTCACGGGGGGCTGGCCTGGGGCAGTCGGGGGTGGTGGTAAGGTGGGGGAGGAGCAGGGTTCCTGACCCCCACCCCCCGTTGTCTCTGTGTCCCCACAGGATGCCAAGCGGGACGAGTCGGTCCGGAAAGCCTATAAATACCTGGCGGCTCTCCACGAGGTGGGTGTGGGGGGGATACAGGCTGGGGGGCAGAGCTGGGGGTGCCTTGGGGGCAGAGGGGGGGACAGCTGGGGGTGCCTTGGGGGCAGAGGAGGGGGCAGCTCGCGTAGGCTGGGGGGGACAGAGCTGGGGGTGCCTTGGGGGCAGAGGAGGGGGCAGCTCGCGTAGACTGGGGGGCCTGGGAGTACCAGAAACCCAGGAGCAGATCTAGGGGACCAGTGTGGGGGTGGGGCTGCTCTAGTCCAGGGGGGCTGGGGCAGCCCAGGGGCCGGGAGAGGCTCATTAACCTCTGTCCTGCTGCCCCCCGCCCCCTCCAGAACTGCAGCCAGCTGATCCAGACGATCGAGGACGCAGGCGCCATCCAGCGGGAGATCCGGGACCTGGAGGAGCAGGTGAGAGTTGGGGGGGTTGGGCCTGGAGGCTGGGGGGCGCCCCGGGGCCCTCCCAGCTCCAGCACTGAAGGAGCTAATATGCCCCCCCAGATCGAGAGCGAGGGGGCCAAGAAGACTTTGGCCAACCTGGAGCGGATCCTGAGCGACTACCGGGCCCTGCGGCAGGAGAACGCGGCGCTGCTGGGGAGGAGCAGGGACCCCTGAGATGGCTGCATATAACATGCCCCTCCTCCCCCCCCACAGGGCCCCCTGATTCTCCACTGCCCCTGCTCCTAGCTGCTGGGGTGGACCCCCTCTTCTCTCCCCTGCCAGCTACTGCAGCAGCCCCCCCGCCCCCAAGCAGCAGCTGAGTCGGCAGTGGATTTTGATCCCTTTATTCCCCCCCCAGCCTGGGGCCGAGGCGGCTGTGGGCTGGGGTGCAGCGTCCCTCCCCCATTCCCCTGCTGGAACGAGGCCAATAAAGTCCCATGTTTTGCAGACAGCTCCTGTGTCCAGTGGTGCGGGGCTCAGTTCCCCCCCCGTGCATATGGGGGGGGGGGTGTCTCAGCCCCTGGAGGAGTCCTGGGGGCGTCTCATCGGCTGGGCCGGGAGGGGGGCGGGGGGGGCAGCAGGTGCTTCAGCTCCAGGTACCTGGCAGGGAGGGGGGGGGAGACAAAAGGGGTGTGGCTAACACATTTCAGTCCCACCCTCTCCACCCCCTGGGGCTTGGCTAATGCCTGGGCCCCACCCGCTGTGCTGGATTCCCCTGGGGGCGTGGCTACCGGGTGGCCCCACCCACCATGTTATATTCCCCAGGGGGCGAGGCTAACGGGAGGCCCCACCCACCCTGCTGGATCCTCCTGGGGGCGTGGCTAATAGCTGGCGGTCCCTGGGCGTGGCTAACGGGAGGCCCCGCCCACCCCAGGGCACCGTACGGGGTTGGTCGCTGGTTCCGCTTCTTCTGGAACTCGGCCTCGTCCACCGTCCACACGGCGCCTTTCACGTGCTCCACTCGCACGAAGCACTTGTGCAGGCTCAGGTTGTGCCGCACGGCGTTCTGGGGGGGAGGCGGGGTCAGCGGACCTGCAGCCCCCCCACCATTGCCCCCATTCCTGACCCACTGCCCCCCCCCCCGCAGCCCAGCCAGTGCCCCTGCAGGTGCCCCTCCTGACCCACAGCCCCTGCCCCCACAGACCTGCCGGTGCCCCTCACTCCCGACCCACAGCCCCGCTACTGCCCCTGCAGGGGCCCCTCCCGACCCACAGCCCCTTCCCCCACAGACCTGCCAGTGCCCCTCACTCCCACCCCACAGCCCCGCTACTGCCCCTGCAGGGGCCCCTCCCGACCCACAGCCCCTGCCCCCACAGACCTGCCGGTGCCCCTCACTCCCGACCCACAGCCCCGCTACTGCCCCTGCAGGGGCCCCTCCCGACCCACAGCCCCTTCCCCCACAGACCTGCCGGTGCCCCTCACTCCCGCCCCGCAGCCCCCGCCCCTGCCGGTGCCCCTCACTCCCGTCCCGCAGCCCCTGCCCCCCAGCCCTGCCGCTGCCCCTCACTCCCACCCCACAGCCCCTACCCCCACAGACCTGCCGGTGCCCCTCACTCCCGACCCACAGCCCCGCTACTGCCCCTGCAGGGGCCCCTCCCGACCCACAGCCCCTTCCCCCACAGACCTGCCGGTGCCCCTCACTCCCACCCCACAGCCCCGCTACTGCCCCTGCAGGGGCCCCTCCCGCCCCACAGCCCCTGCCCCCCACAGACCTGCCGGTGCCCCTCACTCCCGACCCACAGCCCCGCTACTGCCCCTGCAGGGGCCCCTCCCGACCCACAGCCCCTGCCCCCACAGACCTGCCGGTGCCCCTCACTCCCACCCCGCAGCCCCTGGCCCCCAGCCCTGCCGCTGCCCCTCACTCCCACCCCACAGCCCCTACCCCCACAGCCCTGCAGGTGCCCCTCACTCCGGACCCACAGCCCTGCCGCTGCCCCTCACTCCCACCCCGCAGCCCCTACCCCCACAGCCCTGCAGGTGCCCCTCCCGACCCACAGCCCCTGCCCCCACAGACCTGCCGGTGCCCCTCACTCCCGACCCACAGCCCCGCTACTGCCCCTGCAGGGGCCCCTCCCGACCCACAGCCCCTTCCCCCACAGACCTGCCGGTGCCCCTCACTCCCACCCCACAGCCCCGCTACTGCCCCTGCAGGGGCCCCTCCCGACCCACAGCCCCTGCCCCCACAGACCTGCCGGTGCCCCTCACTCCCGACCCACAGCCCCGCTACTGCCCCTGCAGCCCTGCAGGGGCCCCTCCCGACCCACAGCCCCTTCCCCCACAGACCTGCCGGTGCCCTCACTCCCGCCCCGCAGCCCCCGCCCCTGCCGGTGCCCCTCACATCCCGTCCGCAGCCCTGCCCCCCCGCCCCGCCCATGCCCGGTGCCCCTCACTCCCGTCCCGCATGCCCCTGCCCCCCGTCCCGCAGCCCTGCCCCCCCCCCGCCCCTGCCGGTGCCCCTCACTCCCGTCCCGCAGCCCCTGCCCCCTGCCCCACCCCTGCCGGGCGCCCCTCACTCCCGACCCGCAGCCCCTCACCTTCCAGGTGGCCGTGTTGTGGCGGAAGTAGCCGAACATGCGGCTGAACCATTGATAAATCTCATTCAGTGTCAGCTGTCGGTGGGGGGATCCCAGAATGGCCTGCGGGGGAGCGGGGGTCAGGGCTCGGGGGAGGGTAGCCCCTCCCCTCGGGCTCTAGGGCTGGGAGGGGTCTCCCCCTCGTGGCCGGGCAGGGAAGTTGAGAGGATGGGGGGGGGGTAACGGAACAATGGGGCAGCTACCCCCCACCCCCCGGATGCTCACCCAGCGGATCAGCATTGCGTAGGTAAAAGGCGGCCGGGCCCTGCTGAACCGATAAAACTCCAGGGTGGGGCCCAGGTCTGTGGGGGGAGGAGAACAGACCTGTCAATCATGGGGCTGATGCCCCCCACCCCCACACCTCTTGTTCAACAGTGGCCCCGGCTCCCCTCCAGGAGCTGGGAGAGAACCCAGGAGTCCTGGCTCCCACCCCCTCCCTGCTCTAACCACCAGCCCCCACTCCCCTCCCAGAGCCAGGAGAGAACCCAGGAGTCCTGGCTCCCAGCCACCCCTGCTCTAACCACCAGCCCCCACTCCCCTCCCAGAGCCAGAAGAGAACCCAGGAGTCCTGGCTCCCAGCCACCCCTGCTCTAACCACCAGCCCCCACTCCCCTCCCAGAGCTGGGGAGAGAACCCAGGAGTCCTGGCTCCCAGCCCCTCCCTGCTCTAACCACCAGCCCCCACTCCCCTCCCAGAGCCAGGAGAGAACCCAGGAGTCCTGGCTCCCAGCCCCCCCACACCCGCTCTAACCACCAGTCCCCAGTCCCCTCCGAGAGCTGGGAGAGAACCCAGGAGCCCTGACTCCCAGCCGCTCACCTGAGCAGATGCCGGCGCCGTGGCTGACCCAGGGGTGGGTCTGGGGGATCAGTGGCGGCTGCAGCGCCCCCTTCTGGGCGGGGAGGGTGGCTCTGGACCGGGTCCAGCCCAAGGGGTTGGGGGGATGGGAGGCGCAGCGCTGGCCCTTCGCTGACATTGCCTGGGGGGGGGAGGGGCAGGTAAGTGATAGGGACTCTGGACCTGCCCCCTCATATCTGCCCCCCCCAGGGATTGCACCCCCTGCCCCATGGATACTGACTCCGCCCCCCTGGGCCTTAGGCCCCACCCCCATGAATGCTCCGGGTCCCCAGGCCTTGCCCCCATTAACTTCGGCTCTGCCTCCATGTCTGGCCCCACCCCCAAGGCCTCAACCCAGCCCCCACTCCATCTCCCCCCGCCCCGCCAATTCGGACCCAACCCGTTCCTTCCACCACAGAGCTCTGCCCCCTTTGCCCCCCCTGGCTCTTACTGGGTCAAGGGCTCCGTCCGTGGCCTCCGTCGCGGCCAGCTGGGCCTGCATGGCCCCCAGGCGCCGCCGCTCCCGCTCCAGCTGGGGGCGAGAGAGGGGGGCAGGTGAGTTGGGGGGGGCAGGAAATGAGGGGGGTGGGGGGAATCCTGTACCATGACTCCCACAATGCACCAGGACTACAACTCCCTTGATGCACCAGAATGAAACCTCCCATGATGCTCTGCGATGCCATTGGGCCAGTGGTTCGAGCCCACCCCCCTCCAGGACAGGAGCTGTGAATTTGTGGGGGACACGAGGCCCTAATCCCCAGCCCCTCACATGGAGATGTCTGTGAGGGGGGAGCCCGCCTGCCCCCCGGCCCCAATTATCCCCCCACCTTCCTCTCCCCGAGGCAGCACCCAGCTGCAATTGTCTCCCCCGCCCCAGGCCCTGTGGGGCAACCACACCCTGACCGACCCCCACCTGCCTCACCTGCTCCTCCAGATTCTCGACCAGCTCCCTCTGCCGCTGGCACTGGGCTGCCCTGTCCTGTGCCCAGAGCGGATCCTGCCGGGGGCGTCTGCTGAGATCAACAGCTCAGCTGGTGTCTCCCCCCACAACCACCAGCCCCCCTCCCCTCCCAGAGCCAGGGAGAGAACCCAGTAGTCCTGGCTCCCAGCCCCCCCTGCTCTAACTACCAGCCCCCACCCGCCTCCCAGAGTCAGGGAGAGAACCCAGGAGTCCTGGCTCCCAGCCCCCCTGCTCTAACCACCAGCCCCTGCTCCCCTCCCAGAGCCAGGAGAGAACCCAGGAGTCCTGGCTCCCAGACCCCTCTGCTCTAACCACCAGCCCCCACCCCCTCCCAGAGCTGGGAAAGAACCCAGGAGTCCTGGCTCCCAACCCCCCCCCTGCTCTAACCATCAGGCCCCACTCCCCTCCCAGAGCCAGGGGGAGAACCCGAGAGTCCTGGCTCCCAGCCCCCCCTGCTCTAACCACCAGCCCCCACCCCCTCCCAGAGCTGGGAAAGAACCCAGGAGTCCTGGCTCCCAACCCCCCCCTGCTCTAACCATCAGGCCCCACTCCCCTCCCAGAGCCAGGGGGAGAACCCGAGAGTCCTGGCTCCCAGCCCCCCCTGCTCTAACCACCAGCCCCCACCCCCCTCCCAGAGCCGGGGGGAGAACCCAGGAATCCTAGCTCCCAGCCCGGCTCCCCCCAGCACTCACCTCTCAGTGTGCCCGCTGTGGTCCCCGGGGCTGGGGCAGCGCTGTGGGGGGGACCGGTCTGGCGAGTAGGGGGCAGGCGGGTCCCTCGGAATCCACTCCATGCCCGTGATGTTAATCCCTGGAACGAGGAGGGGGAGAAATGGGGGATGGACCAGGGCACTGGGCCTGTCTGCCAACCCCCCGCCAGAACCCCCACGCCCCCCAGCATCCTACATGCCCCCCCTGGTTACCGTGTGTCAAGCCGTGGTGGGACCTCAGCACCAGCACGCCGGGGGACTGGAGGTGCAGGATGGAGGGGCGAGCACTGGGCTCCTGGGATATCTGGGAAGGGGAGGAAAGTGAGGGGATGAATGGCAGGTAGAACCCAGGAGTCCGGGCTCACAGCCCCCTCTGCTGTTACCACTAGTCCCCACTCTCCTCCCAGAGCTGGGGAGAGAACCCAGGCATCCGGTACCTGTTGGATGAGCAGTGCCTGGCGCTGGGTGTCCTGCAGCAGAGCCTGGAGGTGGGGGGTGGTTTGGGGGTCCCCCATCGCCAGAGGGTACGGTGGCACCTGTGGGGCAGGCAAAGGGGGCGTGCTGTCACTCCTGGGGTCTAGGGAGGTCAGCTGCCCCCTCTGTGCCCCTCCCACAGCCATGTGGGGACCCACCTGCTGCTTCCTGGAGGGGGCGCTGGTTCCGTGGGTGAGCACCGTGGGCCGAGTCTGGGCCCCGCCAGTCAGTCCAGCAGGGCTGTCGCCATGGGGCACTCGGGATGCCGTGGGGCTGGGCATTGGGGCCTGGTGCAAGCTGTCGGGAGAAAGGGCAGGTGAGAGGGTGGGAGAAGCTACAAGGAAGCACACGTATGTGCGACTGGTCACACTGCTCACATGTGAGCCGTGCAACACATCACACGTACATGCACAGAGGAGATGCATGCCTGTCACGGGGAGCACACGCATGTGAGCGGTTTCCCATGGCATGGGGGTCACCAGGCGTGCGGAGCTGTGCAACACATGATGAGTGGCTTCACGGTGAGCATGCATGCATACTGGTGCGTGTGCAAACCACACGTGTCCTGTGTGACCCCCTGGGGAACATGCATGTGTGGGGCTGAACTGTGTCAGGCACGGGGGCCGGGAGCCGCTGGGCCCAGCTGGACCTTAGCAGCCCTCAGCCTCCCTGACGAGCAGTGGGACTAATTAGTGACCCCGGCTGGGGGAAACAGGCCTTGATTAGCCAGACAGGTCTGAGCCAGATCTGGGGAATCCAGGAGAAGGGGGCAGAGGGGTGGAGGTGGGGTGAGATAGAGGGAGAGATTGGGGGCTGGGAGGGCTTGTTCGAGGCATGGAGGAGGTGGGGGGCTGGTGGGGGGGCTCGGGGACTCCCGAGGGGGGCAGGGGGCGGATGTGAGGTGAGATAGAGGGAGAGATTGGGGGCTAGCAAGGCTTGTTAGAGGCATGGAGGGGGTGGGGGGCTGGGGGGGAGGGCTCGGGGACCCCCAAGGGGGGTAGTGACCTGTGGGTCCAGCTCTGGGGTTTTCAGTGACAAACTCCTGACAGCGCCGCCACCTGTGTCCGTGATCCAGCGTATCTGTGATCCGTGCGACATGTCAAGTCCCGGGGCACATGCATGGCTGTGTAGGAGCCGTGTCTTCCCCCCGTGACAGCCCAGGGCCACGCAGCCTCGTGACACGCGTGGGCCGATGGGGTCTGTGGCCTGCCTCACACGCCCAGCACACGGAGCCCTCCTGTAGTTCACATGCGTGTGGCCCCCATGACATGCATACATTTCCTGTGTTCTTGGGCCCCTCCCATGCCGGCCCAGCAGGGCTCACATGTCATTGTGAACATGCCTGGACACATGACTCACCCTCCGGATGGGCGGCCCCAGGTTGGGGGGGTGAGCAGACACCCACCTCCTTGGGGGGCAAATCCAGCCAGCGCCCCCCATATTCCCCCCACATCTTGACCGCTGTACCTCCCACCACTCTGACCCCCAGCGATAACCTACCCCTGCCAGCTCCCCACAACCCCTCATGCCCCTTCCTGCCCCCCCAACCCTCCCCGAGCTGGGGACAGAACCCAGGAGTCCTGGCTCCCAACCCTGCCTCCTCCCCCTGCTCTAACCACTAGACCCCACTTCCCCTCACAGGGCAAGGGGCCGCTTCGAGTCGCTTCCCGGCAGCAGGGGCGGGGCTGGGGCCAGGTTCCGAGAATCAAGGTGATGTCCCGTTCAGCCCCCCCGTCCGATTTCTCACCGCGGCCCCCGCTTCCCAGACGTCACGGAACCCGGCCACGTCAGCGGCGTGGGACGTGGCGCCCAGGGGGGTAAATCTGGACTGGCCCCCAGAGCCTCAGCCTGCACGGAGCTGGGGGGTGCAGCCTCCTGACCCGAGGCCTCCAGCCAGCCCCACGGGTCCGTGGGAGCAGGGCCACTCAGAGGATTCAGGGGGCCTGAGGCAAAGCAATTTCAGAGGCCCCTTCCATAAAAAAAAGTTGCAATACTACAGAATACTATATTCTCGTGGGGGCCCCTGCGGTGCCTGGGGCAAATTGCCCCACTTGACCCCCCCCAGGCAGCCCTGCGTGGGAGGCTGGATTTCACCCCCCACCCCATCCTCGAATCACCCTCGGCCTGGAGATATTACACATGAGTAACCAGCTTGGGTCTCACAGGCCCCACTCCGCTCCCAGAGAACCCAGGTGTCCTGGCTCCCAGCTCCCCCTGATCTCACCCACCAGCCCCCACTCCCTCCCAGAGCTGGGGAGAGACCCAGGAGTCCTGGCTCCCAGCCCCCCTGCTCTAACCACCAGCCCCTGGTCCCCTCCCAGAGCCGGCAGAGAACCCAGGAGTCCTGGCTCCCAGCCCCCCTACTCTAACCACCAGCCCCTACTCCCCTCCCAGAGCCGGCAGAGAACCCAGGAGTCCTGGCTCCCAGCCCCCCTGCTCTAACCACCAGCCCCTGCTCCCCTCCCAGAGCCGGCAGAGAACCCAGGAGTCCTGGCTCCCAGCCCCCCTACTCTAACCACCAGCCCCTACTCCCCTCCCAGAGCCGGCAGAGAACCCAGGAGTCCTGGGCCCCAGACCCCCTGCTCTAACCACCCACCCCTACTCCCCTCCCAGAGCCGGGAGAGAACCCAGGATTCCTGGCTCCCAGCCCCCCTGCTCTAACCACCAGCCCCCGCTCCCCTCCCCGAGCCAGGCAGAGAACCCAGGAGTCCTGGCTCCCAGCCCCACCTGCTCTAACCCACCAGCCCCCACACCCTACCCACAGCTGGGGAGAGAACCCAGGAGTCCTGGCTCCCAGCTCCCCTGCTCTAACCACCCACCCCTACTCCCCTCCCAGAGCCGGGAAGAGAACCCAAGAGTCCTAGGCCCCAGCTCCCCACTGCTCTAACCACCAGTCCCCGCTCCCCTTCCAGAGCCGGGAGAGAACCCAGGAGTCCTGGCTCCCAGCCCCTCTACTCTAACCACCCACCCCTACTCCCCTCCCAGAGCCGGGAGAGAACCCAGGAGTCCTGGGCCCCAGCCCCTGAGCCGGGTATTTCTCCCCGGTTCCGGCGGCTGCACTTTCTGTCCCAGGTGTTTTCTGGGCCCCAGGGCCGGTTCCGCGCGAGGGGCTGGGCCCGGCGGGGAGCCCAGTGGGCGTCCAGAGGGGGATTGGAAAGAGGTGTTGGGAGGGGACTGGTTCAGCCCGGCCAGGGTCCCCCCTCTCCCCCCCGTGGTGTGAATGCGAAATTCAGGCTCCTGGCCCGAGGAGCCAAATGGGAATCGGGAGTTCAAGTCGGGATCAATCCACGGGCCTGGGTTTGCGGGTGCGTCGCCTTGTTCAAATCCTGCTGTTTGGCTCCAGACTGACCCTAGGGGGCTTGGCGCCGAATCCCGCCCTGCTCCTAGTGCAATCAGGAGTGACTCCGGATTGACCCTGGGGGGCTTGGCTCAGAATCCAGCCCTGCTCCTAGAGCAATCAGGAGTGACTCCGGATTGACCCTGGGGGGCTAGGCTCAGAATCCAGCCCTGCTCCTAGAGCAATCCGGAGTGACTCCGGATTGACCCTATGGCAGCTGAGATCAGAAACCAGTCCTGTCCCCACTGAAATCATGGGTTAATCTGGATTGACCCTGGGGCAGAACTTAAATCAGCCGAACGACTCTCCCCACATCCCCACGAGCCCGGCGGTCACCTCTGGCCTGCTGGGGCCCGCCCCGATCCGGCACACCCCACTCACCGCTCAGCGCTCCTCGGCATCCCGGCTGGCAGGGGACCAGTGCGAAATCCGCCCCACGCGCAGGGATTTATAGGCCGCTGTGGGGCGGCCGCGCTCCCCGAGGGTGCGACTTGCCGGTGACTCAGTGGAAACGGAGCGCCAGGGCGACGTGTCCCGCGTGCCCTTTCTGGGGGGTTTTTCTTTGCTCGAAAATAACACCAGCTTCTCGGTCGGGGTTTTCGGCGCCCCAGCCCCGAGCCTCTGAGCACCGAGAAGCTACCGCAAAACTCTCAGTGTGCGAGGGATAGAAAACCACAGAGCGCACGAGAGAGACACACGCGGGTGCACACCCTCACCCTCACACGCCTGCCTGCCCCGCCGGGGGCAACGGCTTCGCCGGGGGGCTCGGGAGCCAGGCCGGGCCCTTCGGGAGCGGGGCCGAGGGATTGGGGTCGGGTGGGAAGCCTGGGGCGGGCGCAGCATCTCTGCCATGCGGGAGCAATGGGGCTTTGTTGCTAATGGCACAGGGAGAGAACCCAGGAGTCCGGGCTCCCAGCCCCCCAGCTCTAACCACCAGCCCCCACTCCCCTCCCAGAGCCAGGAGAGAACCCAGGAGTCCTGGCTCCCAGCCCCCCAGCTCTAACCACCAGCCCCCACTCCCCTCCCAGAGCTGGGGGGAGAACCCAGGAGTCCGGTCTCCCAGCCCCCCAGCTCTAACCACCAGCCCCCACTCCCCTCCCAGAGCTGGGGGGAGAACCCAGGAGTCCGGTCTCCCAGTTTGCCGAGGGGGTGTGTGTGTCACAGGTACAGGCCCATCGTGGGTGAGGCGTGTGTGCACACACTTGTGTGTGATTGCCAGTGTGTCTGTGACGTGCGCCTGCAGTGTAGCCATTGCCCGTGGGGCTGGGAACCAGCCCCTGTCTCGGGCTTGCCCTGGGTGTGTGCGGGAGGCTGCGTGTCTGGGGTTGTGATGCTGTGAGCGTCACCGTGTGGCTGAGGGTGTGCAAACCAGGAGTGTGTGTGTCCGAGAGATTGTGTATCGGAGGGGTGTATGGTTGTGTCGTGATAGGTGGGTGTGATTGTGTAGCACTCTGTGTAGGATTGTTTAGTTCTCTGTGTGCGTGTGGTTGTGTAGGTGTCCATGTGTGATCATGTAGCACTGTGCATGCGATTGTGTATTGCTTGGTGTGAGTGTGTCAGTGTGGTTGTGTAGGTTTCTGAGTGTGATTGTGTAGCACTGTGCATGTCAGTGTGGTTGTGTAGCAGTTAGTGTGTGTGTGTGTCAGTGTGGTTGTGTAGGTTTCTGAGTGTGATTGTGTGTCACTGTGGTCGTGTAGCGCTCGGTGTGTGAGTGTCAGTGTGGTTGTGTCGATCTCTGCGTGTGACCACTTAGCACTGTGTGTACGTGTCAGTGTGGTTGTGTAGCACGGTGTGTGGGGGTCAGTATGGTTGTGCAGCGCTGGGGGGGTCAGTGTGGTTGTGTAGAACTGTGTGTACATGTGTCAGTGTGGTTATGTAGCGCTGGGGGGGTCAGTGTGGTTGTGTAGCGCTGTGTGTACATGTGTCAGTGTGGCTGTATAACAGTGTGGGGGTCAGTGTCGTGTAGCTCTATGGGGGGGTCAGTGTGGTTGTGTAGCACTGGGTGTACATATGTCAGTGTGGTTGTGTAATGCTGTGTGGGGGTCAGTGTCATTGTGTAGTGCTGTGGGGGAGTAAGTGTGGTTGTGTAGAGCTGGGTGTACATGTGTCAGTGTGGTTATGTTGCGCTGGGGGGGCAGTGTGGTTGTGAAGCGCTGCGTGTACGTGTGTCAGTGTGGTTGTGTAGCGCTGTGGAGGGTCAGTGTGGTTGTGTAGCACTGAGTGTACGTGTGTCAGTGTTGTTGTGTAGTGCTGGGGGGTCAGTGTAGTTGTGTAGTGTTGTGTGTACGTGTATCAGTGTGGTTGTGTAGCGCTGTGTTTACGTGTCAATGTGGTGGTGTAGCACTGGGGGGGCAGTGTGGTTGTGTAGCACTCTGGGGGGGCAGTGTGGTTGTGTAGCGCTGGGGGGGTCAGTGTGGTAGTGTAGCACTCTGTGTACGTGTGTCAGTGTGGTTGTGTAGCGGTGTGTACGTGTGTCAGTGTGGTAGTGTAGCGCTGGGGGAGTCAGTGTGGTAGTGTAGCGCTCCGTGTACGTTTGTCAGTGTGGTTGTGTAGCACTGTGGGAGGGGTCAGTGTGCTTGTGTAGCACTGGGGGGGGCAGTGTGGTTGTGTAGTGCTGTGTGTACGTGTCAGTGTGGTTGTGTTGCACTGTAGGGGGCAGTGTGGTTGTGTAGCGCTGGGTGTACGTGTCAGTGTGCTTGTGTAGCGGCGGGGGGGGCAGTGGGTTGTGTAGCGCTGAGTGTACGTGTCAGTGTGGTTGTGTTGCGCTGTAGGGGGCAGTGTGGTTGTGTAGCACTGGGTGTACGTGTCAGTGTGGTTGTGTAGCGCTGGGGGGGCAGTGTGCTTGTGTAGCACTGGGTGTACGTGTCAGTGTGGTTGTGTAGCGCTGGGGGGGCAGTGTGCTTGTGTAGCACTGGGTGTACGTGTCAGTGTGGTTGTGTAGCGCTGGGGGGGCAGTGTGCTTGTGTAGCACCGGGTGTACGTGTCAGTGTGGTTGTGTTCCGCTGTAGGGGGGTCAGTGTGGTTGTGTAGCGCTGGGTGTACGTGTGTCAGTGTGGTTGTGTTGCGCTGTAGGGGGGTCAGTGTGGTTGTGTAGCGCTGGGTGTACGTGTCAGTGTGGTTGTGTTCCGCTGTAGGGGGGTCAGTGTGGTTGTGTAGCGCTGGGTGTACGTGTGTCAGTGTGGTTGTGTTGTGCTGTAGGGGGGTCAGTGTGGTTGTGTAGCGCTGGGTGTACGTGTCAGTGTGGTTGTGTTGTGCTGTAGGGGGGTCAGTGTGGTTGTGTAGCGTTGGGTGTACGTGTGTCAGTGTGGTTGTCTTGTGCTGTAGGGGGGTCAGTGTGGTTGTGTAGTGCTGTGTGTACGTGTCAGTGTGGTTGTGTTCCGCTGTAGGGGGGTCAGTGTGGTTGTGTAGCGCTGGCTGTACGTGTGTCAGTGTGGTTATGTTGCGCTGTAGGGGGGGCAGTGTGCTTGTGTAGCGCTGGGTGTACGTGTGTCAGTGTGGTTGTGTAGCGCTGTAGGGGGGGCAGTGTGCTTGTGTAGCGCTGGGTGTACGTGTCAGTGTGGTTATGTTGCGCTGTAGGGGGGGCAGTGTGGTTGTGTACTGCTGGGTGTACGTGTCAGTGTGGTTGTGTTGTGCTGTAGGGGGGGCAGTGTGGTTGTGTAGTGCTGTGTGTACGTGTGTCAGTGTGGTTATGTTGCGCTGTAGGGGGGGCAGTGTGCTTGTGTAGCGCTGGGTGTACGTGTGTCAGTGTGGTTATGTTGCGCTGTAGGGGGGGCAGTGTGGTTATGTTGCGCTGTAGGGGGGTCAGTGTGGTTGTGTAGCGCTGAGTGTACGTGTGTCAGTGTGGTTGTGTAGCGCTGGGGGGGCAGTGTGGTTGTGTAGCGCTGTGTGTACGTGTGTCAGTGTGGTTGTGTAGCGCTGGGGGGGCAGTGTGCTTGTGTAGCGCTGGGTGTACATGTGTCAGTGTGGTTGTGTAGCGCTGGGGGGTCAGTGTGGTTGTGTAGCGCTGGGGGGTCAGTGTGGTTGTGTTGCGCTGTAGGGGGGTCAGTGTGGTTGTGTAGCGCTGGGTGTACGTGTCAGTGTGGTTATGTTGCGCTGTAGGGGGGTCAGTGTGGTTGTGTAGCGCTGTAGGGGGGTCAGTGTGGTTGTGTAGCGCTGGGTGTACGTGTGTCAGTGTGGTTGTGTAGCGCTGGGGGGTCAGTGTGGTTGTGTAGCGCTGGGTGTATGCGTTTCAGTGTGGCTGCGTGCCCCACCCTGGCCCCCCGACCCCTCTCCTCACCCCTTCTCCCACCCCCGAGTCCCCCCGAGCGGCTCAGACCCTCCCCAGCCCCCCTCTCACCTTGGGGGGCCCCATGGCCACTGGCTCCCAGCTCCCGGGGCTCCTCAGACGCTTGTGGGGCCCCCCCGCTGGCCCCGGTTATATGGGCGCCAGCCTCCTCCCGCCGCGATGCCAAACCCTCCGCCCGCCCCCCAGACCCACCTCCCTGCCCCCCCGGCGCCGCGGGGTGCTGCTGGCCCGACCCCCCCAGGCGGGCGGGGAATTTTCAGGGGAACTCCAGGGTCAGGTCGGGGCGCGGGAACTTTCACCGCGCCGGAGAGAAAGCAGCCGGCTGAGCCGAAACGGCACAGGGGCCCGCGGGCACCCCCGGCGCTGCCTGCCCCCCCAAGCTCCCCAGCACCAGCCATCCCCCCAGAACCCCCCAGCGTTGCCCATTCCCCCAGGGCCCCCCGGCACCAGCTGTCCCACCCCAGTGCCCCCCGGCGCTGCCTGCCCCCCCAGAGCCCCTGGCACTGGCCATACCCCCCCCAGCGCCCCCTGGCACCACCCGTCCACCGAGCCCCCCAGCGCTGCCCGTTCCCCCAGGGCCCCCCGGCACCAGCTGTCCCACCCCAGTGCCCCCCGGCGCTGCCTGCCCCCCCAAGCTCCCTGGCACCAGCCATCCCCCCAGAGCCCCCCAGCGCTGCCCGTTCCCCCAGGGCCCCCCGGCACCAGCTGTCCCACCCCAGTGCCCCCCAGCGCTGCCCATCCCCCCAGCGCCCCCTGGCACCACCTGTCCACCGAGCCCCCCAGCGCTGCCCGTTCCCCCAGGGTCCCCGGCACCAGCTGTCCCCCCCCAGCGCCCCCCCGGCGCTGCCCGTCCACCCAGAGCCCCTGGCACTGGCCAAATCCCCCCCAGCGCCCCCTGGCACCGCCCGTCCACCCAGAGCCCCCCAGCACCAGCCATCCCCACTCCAGTGCCCCCAGCACTGCCTGCCCCCCCCAGAGTCCCCCTGGCTCCATCCATCCCCCCAGAGCCCCCCAGCACCGCCCGTCCCCCCTCTGGCACCACCCATCCCCCCCAGAGCCCCCCGGCACCGCCCGTCCCCCCAGCACTGTCCATCCCCCCCAGCGCCCCCCAGCACTGCTTAGCCCTACGCAGCACCCCCCAGCACCGCCCGTCCCCCCAGTGCCCCCCGGCACCGCCCATCCCCCCCCAGCGCCCCCTGGCACCGCCCGTCCCCGCAGCACTGTCCATCCCCCCCAGCACTGCTCGGCCCCATGCAGCGCCCCCGGCACCGCCCAGCCCCCCAGATCCACCCACCACCCGTCCACCCCAGAGCTAGGCCCATGGGCACCCCCGGCACCGCCCATCCCCCCGCCGAGCCCCCAGGCGCTGCCCGTCCCCCCCGAACCAGGCCCATGGGCACCCCCTGGCACCGCCCATCCCCCCGCCGAGCCCCCAGGCGCTGCCCGTCCCCCCCGAACCAGGCCCATGGGCACCCCCTGGCACCGCCCATCCCCCCGCCGAGCCCCCAGGCGCTGCCCGTCCCCCCCGAACCAGGCCCATGGGCACCCCCTGGCACCGCCCATCCCCCCGCCGAGCCCCCTGGCGCTGCCCGTCCCCCCCGAACCAGGCCCATGGGCACCCCCTGGCACCGCCCATCCCCCCGCCGAGCCCCCTGGCGCTGCCCGTCCCCCACAGAGCTGGGCCCACAGCCACCCCCTGGCACCGCCTGTCCCTCCCTAGAGCTGAGCCTGCAGGCACCCCCTGGCAGAGGGGTGCGCGGGGGGATGGGCAGGCGGGTGGACGTGGAGCAGGAGAGGCGAGAGGAGGGGTGGGCATGGGGACGGATGGGAAGAGGGGTGGGCGTGCAGGCAGGTGGGCGAAGGGGCAGCCGTGGGGCGGGCATGGGGCAGGACAGGCAGGCGGGGGGGGCAGGCGGGGGGATGGGCAGAGGGGCGGGCGGGGGGCAGGACAGGCAGGCGGGGGGATGGGCAGAGGGGCGGGCGGGGGGCAGGACAGGCAGGCGGGGGGCAGGCGGGGGGGTGGGCAGAGGGGCGGGCGGGGGGCAGGACAGGCAGGCGGGGGGCAGGCGGGGGGATGGGCAGAGGGGCGGGCGGGGGGCAGGACAGGCAGGCGGGGGGGTGGGCAGAGGGGCGGGCGGGGGGCAGGACAGGCGGGCGGGGGGATGGGCAGGGGGGCGGGCGGGGGGCAGGCGGGAGGGGGTCCGGGGGGGGAGGGGCTGGGGGTTATTAGTTACCCCCCCCCGTTCTCTCTCCCCCGCCCCCTCCGTCGCTCCGCCCCGCTCCGCCCCCCCAGCAGCCGCCGGAGCCGCCATGGCCGGCGCGGCCTCCCCCTCCCCGCGGCCCCCCCTGCGCCGGCCCTGGGCGTGGGGGGAGGGGGCGGAGGAGCAGGAGCCCCCCCCGCGCGCCGGCTCCCCCCCCGTGGGGCAACTCCCGGCCCCGCGCCCCGCTTGGCAGCTCTCCCGGCATGCCCCGGGGCAGCCCCACTCCCAGCATGCCATGGGGCACGGCCAAGGGGGACCTTCCCAGCATGCCATGGGGCACAGCGAAGAAGCGCCCTCCCAGCATGCCCTGGGGCACGGCCAGGAGCCGCCCTCCCAGCATGCCATGGGGCACAGCGAAGAGGCGCTCTCCCAGCATGCCATGGGGCACGGCCAGGGGCCGCCCTCCCAGCATGCCATGGGGCACAGCAAAGAGGCGCTCTCCCAGCATGCCCTGGGGCATGGCCAGGAGCCACTCTCCCAGCATGCCATGGGGCACAGCAAAGAGGCGCTCTCCCAGCATGCCATGGGGCACGGCCAGGGGCCGCCCTCCCAGCATGCCATGGGGCACAGCAAAGAGGCGCTCTCCCAGCATGCCCTGGGGCATGGCCAGGAGCCACTCTCCCAGCATGCAGCGGGAGCGCGCCGGGTGCTGTTCGCTGATGCCCTGGGCTTGCCCTTGACCCGCCTGCGACGCTACCGGCCCTGGCCACCTCCCTCTCCCGAATCGCCCCCCGAGATAGTGCCCCCCATCGGCCAGCTGCCCCCCATGCCCTACCTCCTGCCCGCCTTCGTGCTGCCCCCGGCGGGGCAGGGCGAGCCGGAGCGGCTGGCGAGGCTGCGCCAGGCCATGGTGGAGCTGGAGGAGGTGCTGGCGCCGGGGCCGGGTGAGCCGTGGCTGCTACGGGGCACCGTGCGGGTACTGAACGTGGCCTACCGCAAAGCCGTCCATGTGCGGGCCACCCGGGACCGCTGGCGCACCTACTGCGACCACCCTGCCCACTATGTGCCAGGGGGCTCGCCCGACGGGGGGCTGAGCGACCGCTTCACCTTCTGCCTGCCCTTCGGCCCGGGCCAGCTGGAGGAGCAGGGCGAGGAGGAGGAGGAGGCCGACGCCCGCCTGGATTTCGTGATCCGGTACCAGACCGACGAGGGCGTCTACTGGGCCAATAACCAGGGCAGGAACTACAGCGTGGTGATGAAGGGCCTGGCGCCCCCCCGGGTGCCCCCCAGGACCGCCCGCCAGGACAGCACCGCGCCGCAACTGAAGAGTTGCATGAGGCTGGAGAGGATGAGGTAAAATCCCACCATCCTCCTGGGACCCCAAACCGCCCAGCAGAACCCCCGTGAGAACTGCCAACCCCCCTCCGCCCCCCAGGAACCGCCAACCCCCATGAGAACCGCCACCACCATCCTGGAACCACTCCCCGGGAACTGCCAATTCTCCCCAATCCCCGTGACTCTCAGCACCCCAATTACCCTGGTCCGTGACTCTCAGCCCCCCAATTCACCCGATCCCCGTGACTGAGCCCCCAAAATCCCCCCAATACCCGTGACTCTGAGCCCCCCATTCCCTCGCTCCCCATGACTCTGAGCCCCCTCGCCCCAAGTCCCTCCAGTTTATCAGGGGGCACAGAACCTATGGTGGAGCAGCCCAGACACTGCTCTGAATTACATGGTGTGACGAACTGGGAATGTTCTTAATGTTTTCTCTGAATACGGTGTTGGTGCCTCAGTTTCCCCTCTGCAGTTCTTAAATATCCAGGTGGGGGGAGAAGGAGGTGTGGTTGCTGCAGAGCGAGGGGCCAGTGCACCTAAATGCCTGGCACTCTGTCTCCTGGCAACTGCTGGCCTGGGCCCCCCCCGCAAGGTGCCAATTGAAGGTGTTGGAGACAAAGGGGTCAGGAGACCCCCTGGCCCGGGACAGGAGCTGAGCAGAGAGGAGGGGCTGGAGGGGGTCAGTCTGGGGCTGGCTGGGGACGAGGAGTGAGGGCAGAGGTGGGGGTCTGGCTCACTGCCCTCCAGAATGGACCCGGCTGTTTTAGACCCTGTTCCTGTCATCGAATAAACCTCTGTGTTACTGGCAGCTGAGAGTCACGTCTGACTGCAAAGTGGGGGTGCAGGACCCTGTGGCCCCCCCAGGACCCCACTGGGGCGGGCTCGCTGTGGGAAGTGCACGGAGGGGCAGAGGATGCTGAATGCTCCAAGGGGAGACCCAGGAGGTGAAGCCGTGTGAGCTTCTTGCCCTGCAGACAGTCTGCTCCAAGGGAGAGGGGGCTCCCCAAGTCCTGCCTGGCTTTGTAGGGAGCAGTTCCAGAGCATCGCGCAGGAACCCCTGGACACATGGGTTGGGTTATATAGGGAGGGACCCTGCCTTTGCCCCTCCCTCCTTCGGGGCACAGAGTGTCGGGGGAAGATTTCGGAGGTCTCGGGGTGTCGCTGTGGACAGAGAAACAGCAAGTGGGAGGGGAAAGGCTTCATTTGGGCAGAGTAGGGTAGCTTTGTTGGTCTGTGCAAGCGTCACCACTTGTGCAAAGTGAGTGTGCATTGCTCCCAGTTCAGGTGCAAGCATTAGCACTAGTGCAAAGCAAGCGTCAATGCTCCCAATCCAGAATTCACTCTGCTCCCTTGCGCAATTGTTGCAATAGTGCAAACAGACTGTGAAACATTCCTGAGTCAGAATTCACCCTGCTCCCGTGTGCTATCATTGGCACTAGTGAAAAGTGAGCATGAAATGCTCCCAAATCACAATGCCCTCCTCTCTCATGCACAGGACAGCACTAGTGCAAAGCCAGTGTGCGATGCCCCCAAAGCAGGTGCATGCATTAGCACTTGTGCAAAGTGACTGTGAAAGGTGCCCAGGTCAGCATTGCACTGGTACGAAGACACCCTACTGCTCTGTGTCTTCGTACCAGTGCAAGGCAAGCGTGCAATGCTCCCAAACCAGAATTAATGACGCGGTCTCGATGAAGGGCTTTCACACCTGCTTTTCACTAGTGTACATGCTGACACGAGCGGCCCCCTGCAGGCTGTCGGTGCAGATCTGCCAGTCATTCTCGGAGGGCAGAGACCAGCTGGGGGCTTAAACCCCAATGCCGAGCGAGGAGAAAGGCAGTTCAGGTGACCCCCCACCCCTCGTGGTCTGAAATTTCACGATCGCGTTTCCAGCTGCCGGCGGGCGAGTTCCGTGTAGTGAAAAACAAGTTGTGGGGGAAATGGGGCAGCGCCGTCGTTTATTATCGCTGAAGAAACAGACTGAGGGCTGCGGAGAGGAGGTGAAATCACGTCGTCGGGGTGTTTTCTCTGAAACTCGGGTAGAAAAAGTGGTTTCCAAAAGCGGCAGGAAACAGAGCTAATAACGCGCCGAGCGGGGAGTGAAAAGTCTTGCGGTCAGCTGATTTCGCCGGCGATCGCATTTCAAGTGGGTAGATAGGTGGATAAAAGGGCCTAAGATGGGCGTTTGTGCACCAGAATCTCAGGCTGGGTCTGGGGGCGGGGGGCCCGGCCCAACAGGGCCCCAATCTCGGACAGGGCCTGGGGGGGGGACGGCCCAACGGGGCCCTGATCTCGGCCGGGATTGGGGGGGCTCCCTGCCCGACAGGGCCCTGATCTCAGATGGGATGGTGGACGGGGCCCCGCTCTCAGCCGGGGACGGGGCCCCGATCTCAGCCAGGGTCGGGGGGGCGCCCAACTCGATGGGGCCCCGATCTCAGCCGGGGTCAGGGGGGCTCCCAACCCGACGGGGCCCCGATCTCAGCCGGGGTCAGAGGGGCGCCCAACCTGATGGGGCCCCAATCTCGGCCAGGGTCGGGGCAGCAACCGGCCTGACAGGGCCCCGATCTCGGCTGGCGTCGGGGGGGGGCGCCCAGCCCAACGGGGCCCCGATCTCGGCCGGGGTTTGGGAAAGGGCCCCGATCTCGGCCGGCGTCGGGGGGCGCCCGGCCCGACGAGGCCCCGATCTCAGCTGGGGTTTGGGAAAGGGCCCCGATCTCGGCTGGCGTCGGGGGGGCGCCCGGCCCGACGGGGCCCGATCTCGGCCAGGGTTTGGGAAAGGGCCCCGATCTCGGCCGGCATCGGGGGGGGTGCCCGGCCCAACGGGGCCCCAATCTCAGCTGGGATTTGGGACAGGGCCCCGATCTCAGCCGGCATCTGGGTCCCAGGTCTAAATACGTCTCGTGTATTTCATTGGCTTCACTTACATCTGCGGGTCCAGGTCCTGGCTCGTTACTCTGAGGCACGTCCCGTATCGGGGGAGCCGGGTTAGTCTGGAGTCCGAGGGATGGATCTGGGACAGGCGCAGGGATTATCCTTCCCCTGACGAGGGGGGCATTACCTCACCCTAACGAGGGCTCATTAAGAGGCTGTGCGAATGGAAGGGTGGGTGGGCGACTGCTGGTACCAGGGCCGGGGTCTGCGTTCTCTAAGGGGGTGAAGACCTGTGTCCGAGGCCTTGCTTTGCCTCAGTTTCCCCATCTGTACGGGGGGGGGGGCGGGAAATGAAGATGAGCTGCAAGATGTACGAGGCAGGGGCCTGTACCCCCCCCATGTCTCCGGTGTGGGTGTGGGGCATCCGGGTGTCCAGTGATTAGAGCGGGGGCGGGGGAGGGCTCGGAGCCAGGACTCCTGGGTTCCTTCTGCTGCTGGGTTTGGGATGAGAGAAATGTTTCTTCTCCACTGAGACGTGAGCATCAAAGGAAGTTTCTATTTCCACGGGCCCCTCCCACAGCGACTGACTGTCTACAGCCCTGCACCGCCAGACAGGCGTTCGCACCGCCAGACACACAGGCGGCACGTTCAGCTTTTCCCTCGCCTGTCCTCCTTGCTCCCGCCCTCTGAGGCTGAGGCTGGCGGGGTCAGCCCTTGGGGACCCCTCTGCAATCGAGGTGACTCCGGACTGACCCCGGGGCGGAGATCAGGAGCTGGCCCTGACCCCTCTGCAATCGGGGGTGACTCCGGATTGACCCCGGGGCGGAGATCAGGAGCTGGCCCTGACCCCTCTGCAATCGAGGTGACTCCGGATTGACCCCGGGGCTCTGATCAGGAGCTGGCCCTGACCCCTCTGCAATCGGGGTGACTCCGGATTGACCCCGGGGCGGAGATCAGGAGCTGGCCCTGACCCCTCTGCAATCGAGGTGACTCCGGATTGACCCCGGGTCTAAGATCAGAATCCTGCTCTGCCCCCATTACAGCTGCAGGTGACTCTGGGTTGATTCCGGGGCTGAGCTCAGGATCCGGCCCTGACCCCTCTGCAATCGAGGTGACTCCGGATTGACCCCGGGTCTAAGATCAGAATCCTGCTCTGCCCCCATTACAGCTGCAGGTGACTCTGGGTTGATTCCGGGGCTGAGCTCAGGATCCGGCCCTGACCCCTCTGCAATCAGAGGTGACTCTGGATTGACCCCGGGGAGCTGAGATCAGGATCCGGCTCTGACCCCGCTGCAATCAGGGGTGACTCTGGATTAACCCTGGTGCTGAGCTCCAGATTGACCCCCGGGCTGAGATCAGAATCCTGCTCTGCCCCCCTTACAGCTGCGGGTGACTCTGGGTTGATTCCGGGGCTGAGCTCAGGATCCGGCCCTGACCCCTCTGCAATCGGGTGACTCCGGATTGACCCCAGGGAGCTGAGGTCAGGATCCGGCCCTGACCCCTCTGCAATCAGGGGTGACTCCGGATTGACAGGACGCGGTGCTGAGCTCAGGGCGTGGGCCGTGGGCAAAAGCTGCCATGCAAAGCTGCGGCTTGGCACTTTCACGGTCGCGCCCCCATGCAGCCCCAGATCTCGGCCTCGGGCTCCCAGACGGTGACTCGCAGGAAAGGGGAAAACCCAGGAACGCGCCCAAAATAGCTGCAGGGTTTTACTGGTGTGGAGCCACTGACCCAGATCAGGGCCCCGTCGCGCCAGGCGCTGCACAGACAGACACCGTCCCAGTCCCAAAGAGTTTCCAATCTAAACAAACAAAGGGAAACTGAGGCACCCAGTGATTAAAGCTCAGCTGGGCACGTGTGGTCGAGCAGGATTGGAACCGGGGAGCCCTGGCTAATACCCTGCCCACTAAGACTGGGGGCCTGGATGCCTGGGTGCTCTCCCTGGCTCTAGGAGGGGTGCGGGGTATAGTGGTTAGAGCAGGGACGGGACTGGGAGCCCAAACTCCTGGGTTCTCATCAGACCCTTTGCAAGGTGCCACCCCCTGGCCCTGTGCAGTGACTGGATCCCTCTTCCCCCACAGGCTGTGCGAGGAGCCAAGCCATGAAGACACACCTAATCCTGCCCGCAAGGAAGGTATATGCTGCGAGCTTCCCCCCAGCAGTGCCCCTAGGCGGGGTCACCCCCAGCGCCGCGACCTTCCCCCCAGCAGTGCCCCCAGGCAGGGTCACCCCCAGTGCCGCGAGCATCCCCCCAGCAGTGTCCCCAACCAGGGTAACCCCCAGCGCTGCGAGCTTCCCCCAGCAGTGCCCCCAAGTGGGGTCACCCCCAGAGCCATGAGCTTCCCCCCAGCAGTGCCCCCAGGCGGGGTCACCCCCAGCGCTGCGAGCTTCCTCCTAGCAGTGCCCCCAACCAGGGTAACCCCCAGCCCTGTGAGCTTCCCCCCAGCAGTGCCCCCAGGCGGGGTCACCCCCAGAGCCGTGAGCTTCCCCCCAGCAGTGCCCCCAGGCGGGGTCACCCCCAGCGCTGCGAGCTTCCCCCAGCAGAGCTGGGCTGGTTGAGGGGAGCACGAGTGCGGGTGACCCCGTCTCTCTTTCTCCAGCAGGGAGCCCTGAGAGGCAGACGCGAAGAGACTCGCCCTCAGCTTCCACGGGACAGGTAAGAACTGCCGGAAACAGAGTGGTGTGGGGAGAGCACCCCCCGCCCAGCCCCCTGCTGAGCCCTCGCTCCCCACAGCACCCCCAGCACCTGGCCCTGCCTGCCAGGGGAGCATGTCCCCCATCCGCCCCCCAGCGCCCGGCCCTGCCTGCCTGGGGAGAGCGCCCCCTGCCCAGCCCCCCACCCACCCCCCAGCACCCGGCCCTGCCTGCCAGGGGAGCGTGTCCCCCACCCCCCAGCGCCCCCCAGCGCCCAGCCCTGCCTGCCAGGGGAGCGTGTCTCCCGCCCAGCCCCCCACCCACCCCCCAGTGCCCGGCCCTGCCTGCCAGGGGAGCATGCCCCCGCCCAGCCGCCCCCCAGCACCCCCCACCGGCTTGCCAGGGGAGCGTGTCCCCCATCTGCCCCCCAGTGCCTGGCCCTGCCTGCCTGGGGAGAGCGCCCCCTGCCCAGCCCCCCAGCGCCTGGCCCTGCCTCCCAGGGGAGCGTGTCCCCCGCCCAGCCCCTCACCCACCCCCCAGCACCCCCCACCTGCCTGCCAGGGGAGCGTGTCCCCCATCTGCCCCCCAGTGCCCGGCCCTGCCTGCCAGGGGAGTACACCCCCCTCCCAGCCTCCCACCCACCCCGCAGCGCCCAGCCCTGCCTGCCAGGGGAGAGCGTCCCCTGCCCAGCCCCCCAGAACTGCCCAGCGCCCGGCCCTGCCTGCCAGGGGAGAGCGACCCCACCCAGCCCCTCATCCACCCCTGGTGTCCAGCCCTGCCTGCCAGGGAGAGCGCCCCCTTCCCAGCCGCTCACCTGCACCCTAGCCCTGGGCTCTGCCTGCCAGAGCCAGGCCCCTGTCTCCCCGGGTGCTGTGCAGACCCACAGTGAGGGTCAGCCCCTACCCCAGAGAACTCCCAATCTCACCGACTGCTTCTCACATGTTGGGAAACTGAGGCACAGCTGGGCGAGAATCACCCCCCCACCCCGGCCCTTCAGGAGGATCCTACCTCTCCAGCCCTCATCCTTCCCTTGCCCCGCTGCAGGTCCCAGAGCTGCTGGTCGCCCCCATGTCCCCGGAGACGGAGCCGCCTGCCAGGGATCTCCCGGTGCCCTTGGCTGAGTCCCCGCAGCCGGCCGAGGCCCCATGGGGTGGCCATGGGCCCGAGACCAGCTCTCTGGGGCCGGGGGCCTCGTTCTCGGCGGCTGGCCTGGTAGAGCAGGCTGAGCTCTGGCGGGCGGAGGAGGAGGCCGTGGACTCGGAGCTGGAGCAGCTTTATCTCTCCCACCTCAGCCGGCTGCGGGCGGAGGAGCTGGGGGGCGCCGGGGAGTGGCCGGGGGGCATGGAGGCATCTGGCTTCCCCCCGGCCTGGCTGCCCGCCCTGCGCCTGAGCGTGCTGAGCGACCGGGACCTGGTGGTCGGCTGGGCCGGGCCGGAGCGGGCTCTGAACAGCTCCCTGGCCCAGGAGATCACCCTGCGCTATGCCAGCCCGCCCGCCGGCCCGGGGCGCGACAGTCCCCCGGCGCTGCTGGAGGGGGGGGTCCGGGAAGCCGACCCGGGCGGGGCCCTGCGGCTGCTGGCGCCGGCCGCCATGGTGGTGCCAGCACGAACAGCAGCCCCGGCACGGGGGGGATGGGGAGAGCCCAGGGGCCTAGGGTCGGGCCCACAGCGGCCAGGTGAGCCCTGGGAAGAGGTGCCCAGCTGCCCCACGCGCCTGGGGCAGGCCCTGACCCGTTCCCTGCTGGTTCTCGGCCTCGTGGTCGTCTTGCCCGTGGTCCTCAGCGGCTGCCTGCCAGCCGCGGCCGTCACCCTGTACGTGGTTCTCATGTGGCGCCAGGCGAGCTAGGACCCAGGTGTCCTGGCTCCCACCACCTCAGCTCTGACCACCAGCCCCACTCCCCTCCCAGAGCTGGGGAGAGAACCCAGGCATCCTGGCTCCCAGCGCCTACCCCTCCCCCCCCTGCTCTGCCCCACATCCCTTTGGTCCCACGCCGGCACTGAAGGCCACGTGCCTCTGAAGCCCTCACATCGGTTCATTGTCCCACTTTGCTTCTCCGGCGCACGACCCCCCTCCCCCCATGGCTCTGTATTTATGTTGTACCGGGGAGTATGTGTGCGTGTGGGGGGGGTCAATTCGTGCCCCCCCGCCAGCGTGGTGCAAAGTGGGTTGTTTGCAGCGGGACGTTTCGGTCCAGCCGCCGGAGGGGCTGGCGATCGTCTGGCTGATTCACCGTGTGGTGAGGTCCCACAGCACGTCGGAGCCACCCAGCTACACGCTCTGCCGCCGCGTGGCCCAGGAGGTGCCGCTGTGGGGGGCGCCTCAGTTTCCCCACACGAGAGCTCTGCCCGTGTTTGGGAAGCCATGGGACGCTGTTGCAGTGATGGAGGACGGCCAGATCGGAGCCGAGGCTGGGTGGAGATGAGAGAGGAATTGGGCCCAGATCCTGTTGCAGGCGGGAGAGGCTCCAGATTAAGTGAGCTCTGAATCCAGACCTGACCCCATTGCAGTCAGGTGTGACTCCAGATTGACTCTGAATTAACTGAGATGGGAAGTCGGCCCTGCCTCTGTTGCAGTTGAGAGGGATCCAGGGCCGGAAAATGAGCAAGAGGCAAGATGCTCGAGCCACATGGAGACGGTTTGGGGGGGCTCTGAGCCCCGGCTCCGCGTACTGCCCCGGGGTAGAGGGCAGATATCTGAGCACAGGCGAGCCGGGAGCTGGACGCGTGGGATCTTGAAAGGGGCGAAACGCGTCCACGCAGCTGATGGAAACACTAAAATAAAAACAGTCCCGACCACAGCCCTGGTGTCGGTTTGGGGGGGGGGGCTCCCGGCACTGGTGGGGGGAGGAAGGGGTCTGCCGGTGTGGGGGGGTGACAGGCCGGGTGGTGGAATCGATCTGGCCTGGAGCCCAATTCCAGATGTGAGCCGGCGCCCCCCAGAGGGGACAGGCCCTGCCCCCCTCAGCCAGTAGGTGCCCCCCAGAGTGGACAGGCCCCTGCCCCATTCTCCTGGGGACGGTTCAAGGACACGGTGCCGTGGCCCCTGGGAACCCCCTGCCACACATACACCAGATTTGCTCAGTTGCTTTGTACATTTCCTGGTATCCCTTCGTGTCCGTGGGTCAGCAGCACTGTGGAGAGAACCCAGGAGTCCTGGCTCCCAACCCCCCTGCTCTCACCCACCAGCCCCCACTGCCCTCCCAGAGCTGGGGAGAGAACCCAGGAGTCCTGGCTCCCAGCCCCCCCTGCTCTAACCCACCAGCCCCACTCCCCTCCCAGAGCTGGGAGAGAACCCAGGAGTCCTGGCTCCAAACCCCCCTGCTCTCACCCACCAGCCCCCACTGCTCTAACCACCAGCCCGCACTCCCCTCCCAGAGCTGGGGAGAGAACCCAGGAGTCCTGGCTCCCAGCCCCCCAGCTCTAACCACCAGCCCCCACTCTGCTCCCAGAGCTGGGGAGAGAACCCAGGCGTCCTGGCTCCCAGCCCCCCAGCTCTAACCACCAGCCCCCACTCCCCTCCCAGAGCTGGGGAGAGAACCCAGGAGTCCTGGCTCCCACCCCCCCCCCCTGCTCTAACCACCAGCCCCCACTCCCCTCCCAGAGCCAGGGAGAGAACCCAGGAGTCCTGGCTCCCAGCCCCCCAGCTCTAACCACCAGCCCCCACTCCCCTCCCAGAGCTGGGGAGAGAACCCAGGAGTCCTGGCTCCCAACCCCCCTCCCTGCTCTAACCACCAGCCCCCACTCCCCTCCCAGAGCCAGGGAGAGAACCCAGGAGTCCTGGCTCCCACCCCCCCCCCCGCTCTAACCACCAGCCCCCACTCCGCTCCCAGAGCTGGGGAGAGAACCCAGGAGTCCTGGCTCCCAGCCCCCCCGCTCTAACCACCAGCCCCCACTCCGCTCCCAGAGCTGGGGAGAGAACCCAGGAGTCCGGGCTTCCAGCCCCTGGTCCTGATGCTGCGTTGCTGCCCGAATCCCCCCTCCCCCCCTCGGCTCCGCCCCCCAGGCCCCCTCCCCGCGCCGCACCTTCCGGCGGACGCTGAACGAGACGGTCGGATCCCGGCCGCCTCCCGGCTCCTTTGCGGGGACCGGAGCCTGAGCCCCGCTCCCCTTGCGGGCTCATCGCGGGGGAGGCTGGATCCCCGCTTCCCGGCTGGAATCCGGCGTGACTCCGGAGCCACACCCTGCCCCCCCCCCCCCCCCCCGCGCACATACCGGATCGAAGCGGGGTCCTGGGGATGGAGCGAGCCGGCGCTCCAGGACCCGCCCCGACCCCGATCTACCGCCTTGGATCCAGCCGGGAACCCGGGTTCCCGCTGGGGAGCGAGCCGATCCGGATTGCAATCGGCTCGATCTGCTGGAGGCGGCGGCTGTGCTGAAGAGGGCAGATCCGGAGTCACTCCGGATTGAGCGGGGGCAGGGGATCCGCTGGAGGAGAGACCCAGCCCCTTGGATGTCATCGAGGCCCCGATCCGGGTAAATTGGGGGGCCGCGGGGAGCCTTCGGCGCCGGACTCTGGAGGCGGCCGAAGCGGGGAGACAGCGCCCCCAGCCTCCCACGCAGCCCCCCGATCCCTGTCGGGCTGGCATGGGGGGCAGCCCAGCGGAGGGGCTCCCCGCTCCCCGCAGGGCCTGAGCGGGGGGGCAGGGGACTCGCCCCCACCGACTGGGGCAGGATTTGGGGGTCTTGCCTCAGGTCGGGGAGCAGCGGAACGGAGGTGAGTTGGGGCTGGCTGAGGGGGTGCCCACCTGTATACACCCTCCGGCCCCCCATATACACCTCTCTGCCCCCCAATTACACCCCCACGGCCCCCCCATATACACCCCTCTGGCCTCAGCCCCCCCAATTGCACCCCCCAGCCCTCCACCAATATATACTACCCTAGCCTGCCCATATACACCCCCCCAGTCCTGGCCCCAGCTGCCCCCAATTACACCCCCCAGCTCCCCACCAATATACACCCCCCAGCCCCTCCATATACACCGCTCTGGCCCCAGCCCCCCATCTGTATACACCTCCCATACACCCAGGCCCCCCCGTACACCCCTCTGGCCCTGGCCCCCCCAATAACACCCCCAGCCCCCAACCAATATACACTGCCCTGACCCCCCCATATATACCCTCCAGGCCCCCACCTGTATACACCCCCCTGGCCCCCTCAATTACACCCCCCAGTCCCATACCAATATACACACCCCGACCCCCCACTTGTATACACCTCCCAGCTTCCCCCATATACACTACCCCGGCCCTTCCAATTACACCCCCCAGCGCTCCACCAATATACATCCCCCATCCCCCCACCTCTATACACCCCCCCAGCCCCAGCCCTCCCAAATACACCCCCTGGCCCCCCCATATACACCCCCCCCGCCGCCCCCAGTTACACCCTCCAGCCCCCCACCAATATACACCGCCCCAGCCCCCCCATATCCACACCTCCGGCCCTGGCCCCCCACCTGTATACACCCCCCATATACACCCCCCAGACCTCCCCACCTGTATCCATCCCCTGGACTCCCACCAATATACATCCCCCCAGTCCCAGCCCCCCCATATACATCCCCCAGGCCTCCCCATCTGTATACAATCCCCTGGCCCCCCACCAATATACACCCCCCAGCCCCAACCCCCCCGGGTCCCTACCAATGTACCCCCCCAGCCCCAGCACCCCCATATACATCCCCCTGGCCCCACATCTGTGTACACCCCACTGGCCCCCTCACCAATATACACCCCCACTCAGCCCCGGCCCCCCACCTGTATACAGCCCCCACCTGTATACACCCTTCTGGGCCCCCACTCATTCCATCATTCCTTACCCGATATACCCCCCTCCATCTCCCCCTCCCCAGCCCTCCACCCTCGCATCCCTCCATCCCCACTGTCATCCCTACACCCCAGCCCCCCCTTCTCTGACTGACAGGTGCAGAGACCCGACAACGTGGCCTAGGAGTGGTTTGGTGGGGGTTGTCATTCTGGGCCTGAGGATTCTGTGTGTGTGTTTGCGTGTGTACATCCGTGTATTTATGTTTCCACTTTGTGTGTCTGTGTATTGTATGGCTGTGTTGTGTGTGTATATATATGTTGTGTGTGTGTGTGTGTATGCAGTGTGTGTGTTTATAGCAGGTGTGTGTAGCAGGTGTGTACACACGTACGTTTCCACTTTATGTGTGTGTATGTGTGGATTGTGTTTGTGTGTACCATGTCTAGAGTGTGTGTACATGTGTGTGGATTGTGTGTGTACCATGTCTAGAGTGTGTGTACATGTGTGTGGATTGTGTGTGTACCATGTCTAGTGTGTGTGTGTGTGTAGGTTTGTGTGTGGATTGTGTGTACGGAATGTGTCTAGGATGTGTACACATGTACGTTTCCACTTTGCGTGCCTGTGCAGATCTGTGGGTGTGTTTCCGGGGTATGTGCACGTTTCTCTCTCCCCTTGGCATGCGGCCGTGCACTGGGGGGGCCTCGTGCCAATTCTCCCCCCATTACAAGCCCCCAACCTGCCAGACACCCCACCCCCAGCCTGCGTCTCTGCAGCCGGTCACCCGCCCCCAGCTGGGACATGACAGCGGGGGGGGGGGGGCGGTATTTTGGCCAGGCCCCAACCCAGCAGGCCCTGAGTTGATGCTCACAGTAGATCTGGTGTTGGGGATGGGGGGGGGGCTTCAGAGGTGGCTCCACTGGCCTCATTCTCTTCTCTCTTCTCCTGGGGCAATCAGGAGTGACTCCAGTTTAAGAGCAGAATTGGGTCCTGGCTCAGCTGCACGGCCCACCTGCTTCCCCGGGGGGATGAGCGTAACAGAGCCCAGGTGTGGCTCTGTGTGTGTTTGTGTGTGAGCACATGCATGTGCAAAGGGCCCTTTCAAAGCAATTGCTGGAAAGCTTCAGCCCCCAATGCGTGGGGGCAGCTGAGTGTGAGCGGGACCGAGCGTGAGCAGCGTCAAGGTGCAAGGGCGTGACCGCAGCAGGGGCCCAGGGGGGTGGGGGCGTGTGCCAGGCTCAGTGTGTGGGAGGAGGAGTGTGTCGGCACGACTGTGAGTGTGTCACTGCCAGTGTGTGTCAGCCTCAGCATGAGCGCGAGTGTCCGGGCAGCTGTGAGGATGAGTGTGTCAGCGCGAGTGTGTGCGCATGTTGTCAGTGAACACGGGACTGTGTGATTGTAGTTCAGTGTGTGTGTGCATGAGTGTGGCTGTGACACTGACAGACTGTGCCTGGGTGTGTGTGTCAGTGCGGCTGTGAAGACGACTGTACACGACGAGCATGTCCATGTTAGTGCGGCTGTGAGGATGACTGCGGATGTCAGCGTCAGGGCGACTGTGAGGACGGGTGTACGTGAGTGTAACCGTGTCGGTGCGGCTCTGAGGACGGGTGTACACGAGCATGTCCGTGTCAGTGCGGCTGTGAGGACGGGTGTACATGAGTGTAACCGTGTCGGTGCGGCTGTGAGGACGGGTGTACACGAGCATGTCCGTGTCGGTGCGGCTGTGAGGACGGGTGTACATGAGTGTAACCGTGTCGGTGCGGCTGTGAGGACGGGTGTACACGAGCATGTCCGTGTCGGTGCAGCTGTGAGGACGGGTGTACATGAGTGTAACCGTGTCGGTGCGGCTGTGAGGACGGGTGTACACGAGCATGTCCGTGTCGGTGCGGCTGTGAGGACGGGTGTACATGAGTGTAACCGTGTCGGTGCGGCTGTGAGGACGGGTGTACACGAGCATGTCCGTGTCAATGCGGCTGTGAGGACGGGTGTACATGAGTGTAACTGTGTCGGTGCGGCTGTGAGGACGGGTGTACACGAGCATGTCCGTGTCGGTGCGGCTGTGAGGATGACTGCGGATGTCAGCGTCAGGGCGACTGTGAGGATGGGTGTACATGAGCATGTCCATGTCGGTGCGGCTGTGAGGACAACTATGCATGTGCATGTCAGTGTCAGGGTGGCTGTGGGGACAGTTGTACATGAGCGTGTCTGTATGGCTGTGAGGACGGGTGTACACGAGCGTGTCAGCATCAGGGTGGCTGTGGGGACAGGTGTACATGAGCGTGTCTGTGTCTTTGCAGACGACTGTGCATGTCAGCATCAGAGTGGCTGTGAGGACGGGTGTACACGAGCGTGTCTGTGTCTGTGCGGCTGTGAGGACGGGTGTACATGAGCGTGTCAGTGTTAGGGTGGCTATGAGGACGGGTGTACACGAGCGTGTCTGTGTCTGTGTGGCTGTGAGGATGGTGTACACGAGCGTGTCAGTGTTAGGGTGGCTGTGAGGACAGGTGTACACGAGCGTGTCACTGTTAGGGTGGCTGTGAGGATGGGCGTACATGAGCGTGTCTGTGTCTTTGCAGATGACTGTGCATGTCAGCATCAGAGTGGCTGTGAGGACGGGTGTACACGAGCGTGTCTGTGTCTGTGTGGCTGTGAGGACGGGTGTACACGAGCGTGTCAGTGTTAGGGTGGCTGTGAGGACGGGTGTACACGAGCGTGTCAGTGTTAGGGTGCTGTGAGGACGGGTGTACACGAGCGTGTCTGTGTCTGTGCGGCTGTGAGGATGGGTGTACACGAGCGTGTCTGTGTCTGTGTGGCTGTGAGGACGGGTGTACACGAGCGTGTCAGTGTTAGGGTGGCTGTGAGGACGGGTGTACACGAGCGTGTCAGTGTTAGGGTGGCTGTGAGGACGGGTGTACACGAGCGTGTCAGTGTTAGGGTGGCTGTGAGGACGGGTGTACACGAGCGTGTCTGTGTCTGTGCGGCTGTGAGGACGGGTGTACACGAGCATGTCAGTGTTAGGGTGGCTGTGAGGACGGGTGTACACGAGCGTGTCAGTGTTAGGGTGGCTGTGAGGACGGGTGTACATGAGCGTGTCTGTGTCTGTGTGGCTGTGAGGACGGGTGTACACGAGCGTGTCAGTGTTAGGGTGGCTGTGAGGACGGGTGTACACGAGCGTGTCAGTGTTAGGGTGGCTGTGAGGACGGGTGTACACGAGCGTGTCTGTGTCTGTGTGGCTGTGAGGACGGGTGTACATGAGCGTGTCAGTGTTAGGGTGGCTGTGAGGATGGTGTACACGAGCGTGTCAGTGTTAGGGTGGCTGTGAGGATGGTGTACACGAGCGTGTCTGTGTCTGTGCGGCTGTGAGGATGGGTGTACACGAGCGTGTCAGTGTTAGGGTGGCTGTGAGGACGGGTGTACATGAGCGTGTCTGTGTCTGTGTGGCTGTGAGGACGGGTGTACACGAGCGTGTCAGTGTTAGGGTGGCTGTGAGGACGGGTGTACATGAGCGTGTCTGTGTCTGTGTGGCTGTGAGGACGGGTGTACACGAGCATGTCAGCATCAGGGTGGCCGTGAGGACGACTGTGCCCTGCCCTCTAGGGGGTGCTGGTCCCGCATCTGGCCCCAGGGGTGGGACTGGGAGATGGGACCTCGTGAGCTCCAGACGAGGTGGGTGATGAGATAAGGGGGCCTGCGGCAGAAGCCCCACCCCCAACCGGGATCGTCCCACTGCCCCATAGCCTGGGCTTGGACCCCGTGCACCAGGCTAGGGGGCTCCTGCACGCAGCAGGGTCCCGCCCCCAGTGATCCCTCTCTCCCCTGCAGAGGTCCCGGGGCCATGGGCCGCCCCCGCTAGCCGGCCAGCCGGTGATGGCCAACGCCAGCGAGGCGGACGAGCTGGGCCTGCCGGGCCCCCCAGCGGCCTCCACCTACGCCAAGCTGCTGCTGCTGGCACTGATCATCTGCGTGAGCCTGGCGGGCAACCTGGCCCTGGCGCTGCTGGTGCTGAAGGAGCGGGGGCTGCACCGGGCCCCCTACTACTTCCTGCTGGACCTGTGCCTGGCCGATGCCGTGCGGGCGGCCGTCTGCTTCCCCTTCGTCCTGGTCTCCATCCGCCACGGCTCGGCCTGGACCCACAGCCCGCTCAGCTGCAAGGTGGTGGCCTTCCTGGCCGTCCTCTTCTGCTTTCACGCCGCCTTCCTCCTCTTCTGCATCAGCGTCACCCGGTACATGGCCGTGGCTCACCACCGCTTCTACGCCAAGCGCATGACCCTCTGGACGTGCGTGGCCGTCATCTGCATGGTGTGGACCCTCTCGGTGGCCATGGCCTTCCCGCCCGTCTTCGACGTGGGCACCTACAAGTTCATCCGGGAGGAGGACCAGTGCATCTTCGAGCACCGGTACTTCAAGGCCAACGACACGCTGGGTTTCATGCTCATGCTGGCCGTGCTGGTGGGGGCCACCCACGCCGTGTACGGGAAGCTGCTCTGCTTCGAGTACCGCCACCGCAAGATGAAGCCGGTGCAGATGGTGCCGGCCATCAGCCAGAACTGGACGTTCCACGGGCCGGGTGCCACCGGCCAGGCGGCCGCCAACTGGATCGCCGGCTTCGGCCGGGGCCCCATGCCGCCCACACTGCTGGGCGTCCGGCAGAATGGCCACGCTGCCAACCGCTGGCTGCTGAGCATGGAGGAGTTCAAGGCGGAGAAGCGGCTGGGGAAGATGTTCTACGTCATCACCGTCCTCTTCCTCCTCCTCTGGTCGCCCTACATTGTGGCCTGCTACTGGCGGGTCTTCGTCAAGGCCTGCAGCATCCCGCCCCGCTACCTGGCCATCGCCGTCTGGTTGAGCTTCGCCCAGGCCGCCGTCAACCCCGTCGTCTGCTTCCTGCTCAACAAGGAGCTCAAGAAGGGGCTGGCGGCCCGTGTGCCCTGCCGCAGGACAGAGCCCCCCCTGCCCCGGGAGCCATACTGTGTCATGTGACGGGGGGCTGGATACGGCAGGCCGGGGGACGAGGGCGGGAGTCTGGACATCCGGCGCCAATCCGGAGTCACCTCCTAACTGCAGTGGGGCCAGGGCCGGATTCTGATCTCAGTCAATCCAGAGTCACCCCCATCCTGCAATGGGATCAGGCCAGATTCAGATCTCAGCTAATCCAGAGTCACCTCCTAACTGCAGTGGGGCCAGGGCCGGATTCTGATTTCAGTCAATCCAGAGTCACCTCCTAACTGCAGTGGGGTCAGGGCCGGATTCTGATCTCAGTTAATCCAGAGCCAATCCAGAGTCACCCCCTAACTGCAGTGGGGCCAGGGCCAGATTCTGATCTCAGTCAATCCAGAGTCACCCCCTGCCTGCAATGGGATCAGGCCAGATTCAGATCTCAGCTAATCCAGAGTCACCTCCTAACTGCAGTGGGGCCAGGGCCGGATTCTGATCTCAGTCAATCCAGAGTCACCTCCTAACTGCAGTGGGGCCAGGGCCGGATTCTGATCTCAGTCAATCCAGAGTCACCTCCTAACTGCAGTGGGGTCAGGGCCGGATTCTGATCTCAGTTAATCCAGAGTCAATCCAGAGTCACCCCCTAACTGCAGTGGGGCCAGGGCCAGATTCTGATCTCAGTCAATCCAGAGTCACCCCCTGCCTGCAATGGGATCAGGCCAGATTCAGATCTCAGCTAATCCAGAGTCACCTCCTAACTGCAGTGGGGCCAGGGCCAGATTCTGGTCTCAGTTAATCCAGATTCACCCCCTGACTGCAGTGGGATCACGGCCAGATTCTGACCTCTGCTCTTCTGGGATCAATCCAAAGTCACTCTGACTTCAGCGGCCTTACTCCAGATGTGATGGGTTATTCTGGAGTCACACCCAGGACTGGGGATTTGCTGTGTCTAGTTTATTCCCCATCATGGGGGTGAGTGAATGGGGCGGGCTGGAGGGTGAACCAGGGGAAGGTGTGGGGGGAGATTGGGAAAGGGGGTCCAGCCCAGAGACACCCCCCCACCTCAGCTGGGTGATTTAGCAACCCGTCAGTCAGTAACCAGGGACACACCCCCGTCTCCATGGCAAGAGCCAATGTAGGCCCGACAGACCATATCATCCAGGAACAATGCAACCAGGAAGCTGCGGGGGGGAGGACGGATACGATCCATCCTCGCCCTGAAATCCCTGGGGGCTGCGGTGATGGCCGCGCGATCTGGGGAGAGGGGCCAATGGCTGCAGGGACCGGCAGGATCACAGGCAGCAGTGCCAGGCGGAGTAACAGGCAGTGATGTTAGGGTAACGTGTGGAGTAACAGGCGGAGTAACACACGCAATGCTAGAGTACCCTGCCCTGACGCTCCGGTACCGTGCACAGGAACGGGCGGGAGTAACAGGCGGAGTAACACACGCAATGCTAGAGTACCCTGCCCTGACGCTCGGGTACCGTGCACAGGAACGGGCGGGAGTAACAGACGGAGTAAAACACGCAGTGCTAGAGTACCCTGCCCTGACGCTTGGGTACCATGCACAGGAACGGGCGGGAGTAACAGACGGAGTAAAACACGCAATGCTAGAGTACCCTGCCCTGACGCTTGGGTACCATGCACAGGAACGGGCGGGAGTAACAGGCGGAGTAACACACGCAATGCTAGAGTACCCTGCCCTGACGCTTGGGTACTGTGCACAGGAACGGGCGGGAGTAACAGACGGAGTAACACATGCAATGCTAGAGTACCCTGCCCTGACGCTCGGGTACCGTGCACAGGAACGGGCGGGAGTAACAGGCAGAGTAACACGCAATGCTAGAGTACCCTGCCCTGACGCTCGGGTACCGTGCACAGGAACGGGCGGGAGTAACAGACGGAGTAAAACACGCAGTGCTAGAGTACCCTGCCCTGATGCTTGGGTACCATGCACAGGAACGGGCGGGAGTAACAGACGGAGTAAAACACGCAATGCTAGAGTACCCTGCCCTGACGCTCAGGTACCGTGCACAGGAACGGGCGGGAGTAACAGGCGGAGTAACACACGCAATGCTAGAGTACCCTGCCCTGACGCTCGGGTACCGTGCATAGGAACGGGCGGGAGTAACAGGTGGAGTATCACACCCAATGCTAGAGTACCCTGCCCTGACGCTTGGGTACCGTGCACAGGAACAGGCGGGAGTAACAGACGGAGTAAAACATGCAATGCTAGAGTACCCTGCCCTGACGCTCAGGTACCGTGCACAGGAATGGGCGGGAGTAACAGGCGGAGTAACACACGCAATGCTAGAGTACCCTGCCCTGACGCTCGGGTACTGTGCACAGGAACGGGCGGGAGTAACAGGCGGAGTAACACATGCAATGCTAGAGTACCCTGCCCTGATGCTTGGGTACCGTGCACAGGAACGGTGGGAGTAACAGGCGGAGTAACACTCGCAATGCTAGAGTACCCTGCCCTGATGCTCAGGTACCATGCACAGGAACGGGCAGCGGTGCTGGAGTAACACACACAATGCTAGGGTACCCTGCCCCGACGCTTGGGTACCGTGCACAGGAATGGGCAGCGGTGCTGGAGTAACAGGCGGAGTAACACACGCAATGATACGGTACCCTGCCCCAACGCTTGGGTACCATGCACAGGAACGGGCAGCGGTGCTGGAGTAACAGGTGGAGTAACACACACAATGCTAGGGTACCCTGCCCTGACGCTCAGGTACTGTGGACAGGAACGGGCAGCGGTGCTGGAGTAACAGGTGGAGTAACACACAATGCTAGAGTACCCTGCCCTGACGCTCGGGTACCGTGCACAGGAACGGGCAGTGGTGCTGGAGTAACAGGTGGAGTAACACAATGCTAGAATACCCTGCCCCGATGCTCGGATACCGTGCACAGGAACGGGTGGGAGTAACAGGCGGAGTAACACACGCAATGCTAGAGTACCCTGCCCCGACGCTTGGGTACCATGCACAGGAACGGGCAGCGGTGCTGGAGCAACAGGTGGAGTAACACACGCAATGTTAGAGTACCGTGCCCTGACACTCGGGTACTGTGCACAGGAATGGGCAGCAGTGCTGGAGTAACAGGCGGAGTAACACACGCAATGCTAGAGTACCCTGCCCTGACGCTCAGGCACCATGCACAGGAACGGGCAGCGGTGCTGGAGTAACACACACAATGATAGGGTACCCTGCCCCGACGCTTGGGTACCGTGCACAGGAATGGGCAGCGGTGCTGGAGTAACAGGCGGAGTAACACACACAATGCTAGGGTACCCTGCCCTGACGCTCAGGTGCCGTGGACAGGAACGGGCAGCGGTGCTGGAGTAACAGGCGGAGTAACACACGCAATGCTAGAGTACCCTGCCCCGACGCTCGGGTGCCATGCACAGGAACGGGCAGTGGTGCTGGAGTAACAGGTGGAGTAACACAATGCTAGAATACCCTGCCCCGATGCTCGGATACCGTGCACAGGAACGGGCAGCAGTGCTGGAGTAACAGGCGGAGTAACACATGCAGTGCTAGAGTACCCTGCCCTGACGCTCAGGTACAGTGCACAGCAATAGGCAGTGGTGCTGCAGTAACAGGCGGAGTAACACACGCAATGCTGGAGTACCCTGCAGGAACACAGCTGCATGTGAGTGTAGATGCGAGAGGAACAGGTGCACGGAGGACTGGATCCCCCTCCCAGCCCCTTTGCTGCTCCCCAGATCTGTTCACATTCCCTCAGGGACAGACTGCGGAGGGCAAAGGGATTTGGGCTGGGATGTTAACAGGACCAAGCCCTGATCCCAGGCTCCTGGCCAGACTCACCCTGTCGGCAGCAGGGAAGTGACTCCGGCTTGATACCTACAGAAATGAGATCAGAATCCGTGTCTGGGACCACTGGCGGCTGGGGCTGGGGCTGGGGAAGGGAGGGCCGAGCAACGCCAGCCAGGACTCCTGGGTTCTCTCCTGGCTCTGGGAGAGGAGTGGGGGCTAGTGGTTAGAGCGGGGGGGGGGGCTGGGAGTCAGGACTCCTGGGTTCTCTGCCAGCTCTGGGAGTGGAGTGGGGGCTGGTGGTTAGAGCAGGGGGGGCTGGGAGCCAGGACTCCTGGGTTCTCTCCCGGCTCTGGGAGGGGAGTGGGGGCTGGTGGGTTAGAGCAGGGGGGCTGGAAGCCAGGACTCCTGGGTTCTCTCCCAGCTCTGGGAGAGGAGTGGGGGCTGGTGGTTAGAGCAGGGGGGGCTGGGAGCCAGGACTCCTGGGTTCTCTGCTGGCTCTGGAAGGGGAGTGGGGTCTAGTGGTTAGAGCAGGGGGGCTGGGAGCCAGGACTCCTGGGTTCTCTCCTGGCTCTGGGAGAGGAGTGGGGTCTAGTGGTTAGAGCAGTGGGGGCTGGGAGCCAGGACTCCTCAAATAGGTGGTGGGGGGCTTCGCTCTCTGTTTCCAGCCGGGTCCTGGCCCACCCGGCCCGGCAGTGGATCCGCCTCGGCTCAGAACTCTCCACGTGCTGGTTTTGTTCGAGGTTTTTTGGGGGTGGGGGATTTTTTTGGCAGAAAAAAAAAATTGAAGAAAAAGACACGGAAAAAAATCAATGTTTTTGTACAAAAATACACACACACACCCTGGTAATTTGGGGCTGGGAGGGGAGGGCACGAGATGGCGACAGGATGGCCGGACAGATCTCCGGCACCGGCCGTTTCTGGAGGGGGCAGCCGCTCTGCTGGGTGAGGGAGAGCATTGGGGGGCAGGGGGGGGCAGTGTGGGGTTTCTTTGGTTCTTGTCCAGCCCCTCCCCACCGTTTTGGGGGGACAGGGACTGTTCTCAGTTCTTTTCTTTTTGATATAAAACCCGACGGAATGAAAGAAACTGACCAGCCAGTGTTTTCTTCGAGCTAGGGGCACCCGGACACCTGGGTTCTCTCCTGGATCTGGGAGGGGAGTGGGGGCTGGTGGTTAGAGCAGGGGGGGCTGGGAGCCAGGACGCCTGGGTTCTCTCCCCGGCTCTGGGAGGGGAGTGGGGGCTGGTGGTTAGAGCATGGGGGGCTGGGAGCCAGGACTCCTGGGTTCTCTCCTGGTTCTGGGAGGGCAGTGGCGGCTGGTGGTTAGAGCAGGGGGGGCTGGGAGCCAGGATGCCTGGGTTCTCTCCTGGCTCTGGGAGGGAAGTGGGGGCTGGTGGTTAGAGCAGGGGGGCTGGGAGCCAGGACTCCTGGGGTCTCTCCCCGGCTCTGGGAGGGAAGTGGGGGCTGGTGGTTAGAGCAGGGGGGCTGGGAGCCAGGACTCCTGGGTTCAATCACTGATTCTTGCCATCAGTCACTATTGGCTGTTGTGGAACAAATCCCTTCTCTGCCTTTCCCCCCCGCGAGCTGGGTCGGGCAAGTGCAATAGGAATGCAGACCCTGGCTACGCCAGCCTTGGCCTCTCCCAGCCGGGGCCTGGGGCAGGGATCAGGCCAGGAAGCAGCTGCCTCCCCCAGCATCTGAACCGAAACCTCCATCTGTGCTTTGGTTTCCTGCTTTTGAGGCCGACCCTGCCCTCGAAATTTCGATTCAAAGGTCACAGATTTCTCTTTCTTCGAAAACAGCCAGCGTGATAAGATCTGGGGCATGGGGTGATAGGGAGAGATGCAGCCATGTCTGAGGTGGAGCAGCCAAGCAAGGATGCCTCACCTGACACTGAGATGCAGCCACCTCTGGGGCGGGACAGCTGGGGAACAGCCACACATAACACTGCATGGTGATGGCTCGCCTATGGGACGGGAGGGATGGTAGGGGAGCAGTTTGTGACAGGAAGTGAAGCTGATGCCTGTTTCTGACTGCAATTAGGGTGGAAATTTCGAGCGGGAGAATCTGAGCTGGGATTCGGCCCGGACGCCGGGGTTCAATCTCTCAATTTTAGGCTAGGCGAGAGGGCCCCGTGCAGAGCCCCCCGCCCTCGCCGCTGTAGGCCCCCATCCCAGCCCTTTGTAAATATCTCCCCCCAGATTCAGGGTCACAGCGCCACAACGTGGTGGCTCAGAAATGCAGCAGCTCCCACGCAGCCGCCTCCCCTCCCCACTTGGAATATTTCCTCTTTGCTGGATTTTAGAGGGTCTGGCTGGAAAAGCTCCCACGTCCCCATCCAGTGCCCCCCGCGAGGGGCGGGGGGCAGGGTCTCTCGCTCCGCTCTGTGCTGTTCTTTACGAGGCCGACGGCTATTTGCAGTGCGAATAATAGTTGCTTTGCCGTGTGCAATGCACAGTGCACCATTGCGGTGCACTCACGTGCAAGGCACCATTAGTCACGGCAAGGCTCTGTTGTTTGCACTGCACTTTCGTGTGCAACGCACTATTATACACGACAGAATAGTGTTTGCGGTGCACTCTCGTGTGCAAGGCGCCCTTCTTCCCGCGGCACCACGTCGCCACAACGAGCAAGCACGCGCCACGCGCGTTTGCTCCGCCTGGCAGGCGCGCGCCTACCCACAGCCCCGTGCCCAGGGCGCAAGCGCCGCATTCGGCGTTACTGCGCATGCACCGGGGGAAAGTTCCTGCCAACGCGCATGCGTCCCGCGCAGTCTCCCTTTGTGACACTGCCGAGAGCCCCAGCGCCGCCCCGCCCTGCCCCATCTCTGGCGGACGCGACCGACTCCACCAAGCCTGGTTCCGTCTCCTGCCCATTGGCCGCCGCCGAGAAGGCGACTGTCGTATCAGCGTCCGGATCCCCCACGTGGGGTGCGGGACGAAGGCGGAACCCGCCACGATTGCTGGCGCCGCCGGCCAATCGCCGCCCGGGTCTCCCCCCCACGTGGGACGGAAGGCTTTCCCCTCTCGCCGTTGGCAGGGCCGCCCTGCCGCTGGCCAATCAGCGCGGGAAGGGGAAAGAGGACCAGAGCGGGTAGGGAGAGACGCGCGAGGCGCTGGAGTTTGGCAGTTGGCGGCGGCCGTTGCTCCCCTCGTGCCTCTTCCGTTCGAAAACGAGGGTTGGGCGGGAGGGGGCTGGCGCGGCCCCGCCCCCGGGCCTGAGCGGAGCGAACTATGAGCGGGGACGGGGGGGTCCCCCGGACCGCACCACCCTCCCCGGCCGCCAAGCGCCGCCGCCCGGACCCGCTGCTGAAGGAGACCGAGGCCGCCCAGGCGCTGACCCAGCTGACGGCCTGGAGGGGCCTGGAAACCGCCGGGCGGCAGGGGGCGCCCGCGGCCCGGGGGGGCCTGGAAACTGCCACCCCCCTGCGGGGCCGCCTAGACACCCTTGGCAGGGGGCAGGGGAGCCCCAACACCGCCAGTGGCAGGAAGGGGGGCCAAGAAACTTCTGAGGGGGGGAGGAGCCCCCAAAGTGCGGCTGGAGGGAAGAGGAGACTTGAGACTGCCGCTGAGTTGGGGAGCCTTGAAACTGATGCTGCTGAGGAGAAGGGCATCCTGGAAACCACTGCCACAAAGATGGGGAGCCTGGACACCGACGCTGCTGAGGTGAAGGGGGTCCTGGAAACCCCAGCTACAAAGACGGGGAGGCTTGACACCACCGCCACTGAGGGGAAGGGAGGCCTGGAAACCCCAGCTACAAAGACGGGGAGGCTTGACACCGCCGCCACTGAGGGGAAGGGGGTCCTGGAAACCCCAGCTACAAAGACGGGGAGGCTTGACACCACCGCCACTGAGAGGAAGGGAGGCCTGGAAACCACAGCTACAAAGACGGGGAGGCTTGACACCACCGCCACTGAGGGGAAGGGAGGCCTGGAAACCCCAGCTACAAAGACGGGGAGGCTTGACACCGCCGCCACTGAGGGGAAGGGAGGTCCTGGAAACCACAGCTAAAAAGACGGGGAGGCTTGACACCACCGCCACTGAGGGGAAGGGGATTCTGGAAACCCCAGCTACAAAGACGGGGAGGCTTGACACCACCGCCACTGAGGGGAAGGGGGTCCTGGAAACCCCAGCTACAAAGACGGGGAGGCTTGACACCACCGCCACTGAGGGGAAGGGAGGCCTGGAAGCTGCTGATGGCCGGGAGGGGCGCAGGAAGAGGAGGGCGGAGGAGGAGTGCTCCATCATCTCGGTGGGGGAGGAGGAGGAGGAGGAGGAGGGGACCGCGGCGGCCCAGCCGGCCCCGGACACGGAGAAGTACCTGGAGGCGCTGGAGGCGGTGCAGCTGGAGCTGGAGGCGGTGAATGAGCAGGCCGGCTGCGCCTTCCGCATCCTCAGGGCCAAGTTCGGCCACATGCGCCGGCCCCACCTCGAGCGCCGCAACCGCATCATCCAGAACATCCCCGGCTTCTGGGTCAGCGCCGTATCCCTCCACCCGGGGGGCGCCGCAGGGCACGGGCGCTCTCCCCCGGGGGGCCGGGGCTGGGCAGGGGGCGCTCTCCCCCGGGGGGCCGGGGCTGGGCAGGGGGCGCTCTCCCCCGGGGGGCCGGGGCTGGGCAGGGGGCGCTCTGCCCCGGGGGGCCGGGGCTGGGCAGGGGGCACTCTGCCCCGGGGGGCCGGGGCTGGGCAGGGGGTGCTTTTCCCTGAGGGGCAGAGGGGGGGGCCTAGGCCTGGAGAAACCAGGCGTCCGAGCTCCTGTTGTGGTTCCTTGACTCAGGCTCCCCAGTTCCTCAATCACCCCCAGTTGTCGGCCATGATCAGCGACCGCGACGAGGACGCCCTGAGCTACATGACCAACCTGCAAGTGAGAGCGGGGGGGCTGGGAGCCAGGACTCCTGGGTTCTCTCAGCTCTGGGAGGGGAGTGGGGTGCTGGTGGTTAGAGCAGGGGGGCTGGGAGCCCGGACTCCTGGGTTCTCTCCCCGGCTCTGGGAGGGGAGCAGGGGGACCAGAGTGGTGGTGTTTGGGGGTGCACGTTGTGAAAAGTCTCAGGCCCGGACTCCTGGGTCCTTTCTGCCCCGGCAGGTGGAGGAGTTGACTCACACCAAGTCGGGGTGTAAGATCAAGTTCTACTTCAGTGGGAGCCCCTACTTCCAGAACGAGGTGATCGTCAAGGAGTTCCAGCCGGCCTCCTCAGGTACGGGGCGGGGCTGTGTTCGGGGGCACTGGGGGGGGCCGCCCCCAGTGCCTGCACTCTCACCCCTGCCTCTCCCCCCCAGGCAGGCTGGTGTCGCACTCCACCCCCATCCGCTGGTGGAGGGGCCAGGACCCCCGTGCCCACGGCTGCAAGAGCCCCGAGATGGGGCGCAGCTTCTTCAGCTGGTTCGGGGACCACAGCTTCCCTGCCGGTGACCGGATCGCTGAGGTGAGCCCCCCCCCCGAATTCCCGAGCCCCCACCTGCAGCCCCACCTGCCTCTCACCCCTCTGCTCCGTGCCCCCAGATCATCAAGGAGGACCTCTGGCCCAATCCCCTGCAGTACTATCTGATGGGTGAGAATGGGGGCGCCGGGGATGACAGGTGAGACAGCCCCCTCGGCTGGAGCGGGGCCGGGGGGGGACATCAGGGTATGGCAGGCTTGGGGCCAGGCACGGTGGGGAACTTGGCTGTGACTGAGAAGTGCATGCTGGGTAAGCCCTGGGAGGCAGGCGCTGAGCATTGTGGGTGACTTGTCCATGGATGTGGCTGAGCATTGTGGGTACCCTGGGGGGATGCTGAGCATTGTGCCTAACGCAGGGGGATGGGTGCTGAGCCTTGGGGGTAACCTGGGGGGCACTGAGCATTGTGGGTACCCTGGGGGGATGCTGAGCATTGTGCCTAACGCAGGGGGATGGGTGCTGAGCCTTGGGGGTAACCTGGGGGGCACTGAGCATTGTGGGTACCCCAGGGGGATGCTGACCATTGTGCATAACGCAGGGAGATGGGTGCTGAGCCTTGGGGGTAACCTGGGGGGCACTGAGCATTGTGGGTGACTCTGCGGTGCCCGCAGTGGGACGGAGCACGGGGATGACTGCGTGGTGATCGTGGACGACGAGGGGGAGGAGGACGAGGTGCAGGAAATCATGGACGAGGAAGAGGATGGCAAGGAAGGTCAGTAACGGGGGTCCCGGGGGAGAGGGTGTTACCCAAAGGAGCTGCGTCTCTGCACCAGGCAGAGGGGTTCTCATGATGGAGGAGGGCTGGGTGAGCCGGGGCTGTGGGTCAGGATGTGGAGGCCCTGGCGGAGTGGGGAGGGGGTTGTGGGGAGAGATTGGAGGGGGCTGCAGGCTGGGATGTGGGAGCGCTGGTGGAGTGGGGAGGGGACTGTGGGTTGGGATGGGGGGGCCACTGGTGGAGTGGGGAGGGGGCTGTGGGTTGGGATGGGGGGGGCGCTGGTGGAGTGGGGAGGGGGCTGTGGGTTGGGATGGGGGGGCGCTGGTGGAGTGGGGAGGGGGCTGTGGGTTGGGATGGGGGGCGCTGGTGGAGTGGGGAGGGGGCTGTGGGTTGGGATGGGGGGGCGCTGGTGGAGTGGGGAGGGGGCTGTGGGTTGGGATGGGGAGGCGCTGGTGGAGTGGGGAGGGGGCTGTGGGTTGGGATGGGGAGGCGCTGGTGGAGTGGGGAAGGGGCTGTGGGTTGGGATGGGGGGCGCTGGTGGAGTGGGGAGGCGGCTGTGGGTTGGGATGGGGGGCGCTGGTGGAGTGCGGAGGGGGCTGTGGGTTGGGATGGGGGGTCACTGCTGGAGTGAGAGGGGGTGCGGGTTTGGATTGGGGCGCTGGTGGAGTGGGGAGGAGGCTGTGGGGTGGGATGTGGGGGCGCTGGTGGAGTGGGGAGGGGGCTGTGGGTTGGGATGGGGGGCGCTGGTGGAGTGGGGAAGGGGCTGTGGGTTGGGATGGGGGGCACTGGTGGAGTGGGGAAGGGGCTGTGGGTTGGGATGGGGGGCACTGGTGGAGTGGGGAAGGGGCTGTGGGTTGGGATGGAGGGGCGCTGGTGGAATGGGGAGGGGGCTGTGAGTTGGGATGGGGGGCGCTGGTGGAGTGGGGAAGGGGCTTGGGTTGGGATGTGGGGCACTGGTGGAGTGGGGAGGGGCCTGCGGGGTGGGATGGGAGGCCCTGGTGGAGTGGGGAGGGGGCTGCGGGGTGGAATGTGGGGGCGCTGGTGGAGTGGGGAAGGGGGTGCGGGTTGGGATGGAGGGCGCTGGTGGACTGAGAGGGGGTGCGGGTTGGGATGGGGGGCGCTGGTGGAGTGGGGAAGGGGGTGCGGGTTGGGATGGGGGGCGCTGGTGGAGTGGGGAAGGGGCTGTGGGTTGGGATGGGGGGGTGCTGGTGGAGTGGGGAGGGGGCATTGGGTTGGGATGGGGGGTGCTGGTGGAGGGGGGGCTGTGGGTTTTGATGGGGGGCGCTGGTGGAGTGAGAGGGGGTGCGGGTTGGGATGGGGGCGCTGGTGGAGTGGGGAAGGGGGTGCGGGTTGGGATGGGGGGTGCTGGTGGAGTGGGGAAGGGGCTGTGGGTTGGGATGGGGGGGTGCTGGTGGAGTGGGGAGGGGGCATTGGGTTGGGATGGGGAGGCGCTGGTGGAGTGCAGAGGGGGCTGTGGGTTGGGATGGGGGGCACTGGTGGAGTGGGGAAGGGGCTGCGGGTTGGGATGGAGGGCGCTGGTGGAGTGCAGAGGGGGCTGTGGGTTGGGATGGGGGGCACTGGTGGAGTGAGGGGGTGCGGGTTTGGATTCGGGGTGCTGGTGGAGTGGGGAAGGGGCTGCGGGTTGGGATGGGGGGCGCTGGTGGAGTGGGGAGGGGGCTGTGGGTTGGGATGGGGGCACGCTGGTGGAGTGGGGAGGGGGCCGTGGGGTGGGATGGGGGGCTCTGGAAAAGTGATGGGGCGCTGGGGGGGCGCTGGTGGAGTGGGGAGGGGGCTGTGGGTTGGGATGGGGGGTGCTGGTGGAGGGGGGGCTGTGGGTTTTGATGGGGGGCGCTAGTGGAGTGAGAGGGGGTGCAGGTTGGGATGGGGGGCGCTGGTGGAGTGAGAGGGGGTGCAGGTTTGATGGGGGGCGCTGGTGGAGTGGGGAGGGAGCTGCGGGTTGGGATTGGGGGGTGCCAGCAGCACCCACATCTGTCCCCCCCCCAGGCAGTGCGGCGGAGGAGCTGATGGCGGAGTCGGCTGGCCCGGGCTCAGAGCCGGAGGAAGATGGATGATCCCCACACCCCCCCAGCCCCACCAGCCCCCGAAGATGGACCAGGATCCCCCCCCCCGACGCCCCCTGCTGGGGTTGGACTCTGTGACTGAGCTTTGTCCACGGCCCCCGGCTCAGGGCTTGGGGCAATTAATCGCATCCCTTCAGTTATTGAGGGCAGCTGCAGTTCCCAGCCTGGACACTGGGGGGCAGCGCGCCCCTGCCCTGTCATGAGTGGGGCAGTCATCTGGGCGGGCCCTGGGCCTGCTGCAGTCGGGTATCAGCCCAGGGCTCTGGGGGCATGGTGGGTAAATACCCCCCCAGTGGCTGGTGGGGCCCTGCCTGGCCACGGGAGAGGGGCATTGTGGGTAAATACCCCCCCAGTGGCTGGTGGGGCCCTGCCTGGCCGCGGGAGAGGGGCATGGTGAGTAAACCCCCCCCCCAGTGGCTGGTGGGGCCCTGCCTGGCCGCGGGAGAGGGGCATTGTGGGTAAATACCCCCCCAGTGGCTGGTGGGGCCCTGCCTGGCCGCGGGAGAGGGGCATGGTGGGTAAATACCCCCCCAGTGGCTGGTGGGGCCCTGCCTGGCAGTGGGAGAGGGGCATTGTGGGTAAATACCCCCCCCACTGCCAGGTGAGTCCCTGGCTGGCTGCGGGAGAGGGGCATTGTGGGTAAATACCCCTCCCCAGTGGCTGGTGGGGCCCTGCCTGGCCACGGGAGAGGGGCATTGTGGGTAAATACCCCCCCCCACTGCCAGGTGAGTCCCTGGCTGGCCGCGGGAGAGGGGCATTGTGGGTAAATACCCCTCCCCAGTGGCTGGTGGGGCCCTGCCTGGCCACGGGAGAGGGGCATTGTGGGTAACCCCCCTCCCCAGTGGCTGGTGGGGCCCTGCGCCTCCAGTGGCCTGTTCCATGCAGCTCAGGGTCTCTTGTTCCATTAATTAATTGTGTTAAGTGGCTGGCCGATAACACGCCCCCCCCAGCCTGGGGCCCCCCAGGACCCACTGCCAGCCTCAGTTCCCCCCCCAGGCTGCTTCCTGCACCTTTACTGCACCCCCCCAGCTCAATCCCATCAGCCCCTGGGGTTGGGCACAACTGTGCCCATCCGTGGGGGGAGTTTATAACCCCCTCATGGCAGCCATGTGATCTGCCTGTCTGCTGGGGGGCACCGTGGGGCAGGGCGGGGCGCTCCTCAGATGTCTTGTAACTGAGTGGAGGCGCTGGGCTAGTGGGCACCTGGTGCCCCCCCATGGCCACCCTATGCAATGCTACTGAGGGGGGGGGTGGCACCCGGGCAGGGGGGTGTTGGATGTGGCCCCCTGAAAACAAAGCACTTAATATACAGAGAGATTTCACCCCCCGGCTCCTTCCTGCCGCGCCGCCCCCTGCCTGCCCGCCGTGGGGTCACCCACCGTGGGGCCCCTCCATCCCCCTCCCCACCCGCTGTGGGGCCCTTCCATCCTCCTGCCTGCCCGCCGTGGGGTCACCCGCCGTGGGGCCCCTCCATCCCCCTGCCCATCCGGCCCGTCCACTGTGGGGCCCCTCCATCCCCCTGCCCATCCAGCCCACCCGCCGTGGGGCCCCTCCATCCTCCGGCCTGCCCGCCGTGGGGCCCTTCCATCCTCCTGCCTGCCCGCCGTGGGGTCACCCACCGTGGGGCCCCTCCATCCCCCTCCCCACCCGCTGTGGGGCCCCTCCATCCCCCTGCCCATCCGGCCCACCCGCCGTGGGGCCCCTCCATCCTCCGGCCTGCCCGCCGTGGGGTCACCCACCGTGGGGCCCCTCCATCCCCCTCCCCACCCGCTGTGGGGCCCCTCCATCCCCCTGCCCATCCGGCCCGTCCACTGTGGGGCCCCTCCATCCCCCTGCCCATCCGGCCCACCCGCCGTGGGGCCCCTCCATCCTCCGGCCTGCCCGCCGTGGGGCCCCTCCATCCCCCTCCCCACCCGCTGTGGGGCCCCTCCATCCTCCTGCCCGTCTGGCCCACCCACCGTGGGGCCCCTCCATCCTCCTGCCTGCCCACCGTGGGGTCACCCGCCGTGGGGCCCCTCCATCCTCCTGCCTGCCCGCCGTGGGGTCACCCACCGTGGGGCCCCTCCATCCCCCTCCCCACCCGCTGTGGGGCCCCTCCATCCTCCTGCCTGCCCGCCGTGGGGTCAACCGCCGTGGGGCCCCTCCATCCCCCTCCCCACCCGCTGTGGGGCCCTTCCATCCTCCTGCCTGCCCGCCGTGGGGTCACCCGCCGTGGGGCCCCTCCATCCCCCTGCCCATCCGGCCCGTCCACTGTGGGGCCCCTCCATCCCCCTGCCCATCCAGCCCACCCGCCGTGGGGCCCCTCCATCCTCCGGCCTGCCCGCCGTGGGGCCCTTCCATCCTCCTGCCTGCCCGCCGTGGGGTCACCCACCGTGGGGCCCCTCCATCCCCCTCCCCACCCGCTGTGGGGCCCCTCCATCCCCCTGCCCATCCGGCCCACCCGCCGTGGGGCCCCTCCATCCTCCGGCCTGCCCGCCGTGGGGTCACCCACCGTGGGGCCCCTCCATCCCCCTCCCCACCCGCTGTGGGGCCCCTCCATCCCCCTGCCCATCCGGCCCGTCCACTGTGGGGCCCCTCCATCCCCCTGCCCATCCGGCCCACCCGCCGTGGGGCCCCTCCATCCTCCGGCCTGCCCGCCGTGGGGCCCCTCCATCCCCCTCCCCACCCGCTGTGGGGCCCCTCCATCCTCCTGCCCGTCTGGCCCACCCACCGTGGGGCCCCTCCATCCTCCTGCCTGCCCACCGTGGGGTCACCCGCCGTGGGGCCCCTCCATCCTCCTGCCTGCCCGCCGTGGGGTCACCCACCGTGGGGCCCCTCCATCCCCCTCCCCACCCGCTGTGGGGCCCCTCCATCCTCCTGCCTGCCCGCCGTGGGGTCAACCGCCGTGGGGCCCCTCCATCCCCCTTCCCACCCGCCGTGGGGCCCCTCCATCCCCCTGCCCATCCGGGCCGCCCGCCGAGGGGTCACCTGGCCCCCTGCCCTGGGCCCCTTGTCCCCCGCGGGACGTCCTGCCCATGCCGCTGTCTGAGCAAAGGGGCCAGTGCGGACCCCCCTTCCCTGCCCCCCCAGCTGAGAGGCCCCAGGTGTCCTGGCTCCCCCCACACCCGTGTGGGGGTGTTACTGGGTCTCAGTGTCTGTTTGGTTCGGGGGGGGGGTCATGGGGCAGAAGAGATATTCCCAGCATGCACTTCTGCGTGTGAGCTCCCAGCATGCCCCTGGGCCAGTCGGGGTGTGGGGGCTCCCCAAATCCTCCTAGATCTGTTCCCCCTTCAGCTGCTGCTCCTCCCTCTGGGGATCCCCCCACACCCCCTCTGGGGACCTGCCCCACTTTCCCCATCCCCCTACGGGGACCCATCCCTCTGGGGACCCCCCCACTTCTCCCTCTGGGGATGCGCTCCTCCTGGGACCCCCCACTTCCCCCTCCCCCTACAGGGACCCGTCCCTCCTGGGACACCCCCCCCACTTCTCCCTCTGGGGACCTGCCCCTCCTGGGACCCCCCCACTTCCCCTTCCCCCGTCCGGGGACCTGCCCTTCCTGGGACCCCGCCCACTTCGCCCTCCCCCCTCTGGGGACCCGCTCCTCCTGGGACCCCCCACTTCCCCCTCCCCCTACAGGGACCCGTCCCTCCTGGGACCCCCCACTTCCCCCTCCCCCGTCCGGGGACCTGCCCCTCCTGGGACCCCGCCCACTTCGCCCTCCCCCCTCTGGGGACCCGCCCCTCCTGGGACCCCCCCACTTCCCCCTCCCCCCTACAGGGACCCGTTCCTCCTGGGACCCCCCCCCCCACTTCTCCCTCTGGGGACCCGCCCCTCCTGGGACCCTCCAATTCCCCCACATCCCCTCTGGGGACCCGCCCCACTTCCCCCGCCCCTCCTGGGACCCCCCACTTCCCCCTCCCCCCTCTGGGGACCCGCCCCCAGCCAGGTGAGGGGGGCAGCGGGCAGGAAGGGGTTAATGGGGGGGGGATCAGCTGCTGGGCAGGGATTGGCCGGGGGATTATCGGCCCTCTCCGGGCTGGGACCTTCCGGGGGGGGCGAGCGAGATCTCACCCCCCACCCGGGCGGGGCAGCTGGACGCCGAGCGGGGACGTAGACGGAGACGGCTGGGAGCCGGGAGAGACCCAGGGTAAGGGCCCCCCCTGCCCGCCGGTGCCCCTCACTCCCGACCTGCAGCCCCCGGCCCCCCCGCCCCGCCGGTGCCCCTCACTCCCGACCTGCAGCCCCTGGCCCCCCCGCCCCGCCGGTGCCCCTCACTCCCGACCCTCACTCCCGACCTGCAGCCCCTGGCCCCCCCGCCCCGCCGGTGCCCCTCACTCCCGACCCGCAGCCCCTGCCAGCCCAGCGCTGCCGGTGCCCCTCACTCCCGACCTGCAGCCCCCTGGTCCCCCCCGCCCCACCGGTGCCCCTCACTCCCGACCTGCAGCCCCCTGGCTCCCCCGCCCCGCCGGTGCCCCTCACTCCCGACCCGCAGCCCCCTGCTACCCTAGATTTTGTCTAGTCTCCTTGGACTTGGGACGCGGGTACTGGGGGGTAACCGCCCGCTTTGGGACAGGAAGTGAAGCCTCCCCCCCAACTGCAAGGACCCGGTGGGGGCACATTTGGGACTGCAGGTTCGGGGGGGGGGGGTGCACATCCCAGCATGCACCTGGCCGCACCTGGGCGGTGGAGCCTGCAGGTTGTAGCCTGTGCAGCTGGGGGCGGGGGAGGCAGGAGTCCGGGTGGGGGGAGGGGTTGTTCCGAGGAGGGGGAGATCAGCCCCCCCACACACACACGAGGCGGGGGGGAGGGTGGGAATATCAGCCCCCCCCACATGCCTTGTCCCCAGCTTCCCCCCATAGCTCTGCCCGCAGGGGGGTGGGGGTTGGGCACTGATGGGGGGAGTCCCCAGTGGGGGAGGGGTTTCCACCCTGCAAGGGGATGTTGGGGGGTAGCCCTGCAAAGGGACTTGCCCGAACCCACGGTGTCCCCCCTCCCGACGCACATCCAGCCCCCCAGCACCTGGCCCTGCCTGCCAGGGGGGAGTTTCCCCCACCCAGCCCCCCACCCACCCACCAGCTCCGGGCCCTGCCTGCCAAGGGAGATTGTCCCCCACCTGCCCCCTAGCACCCAGCCCTGCCTGCCAGGGGAGAGTGTCCCCCTGCCCAGCTCCCCACCTACCTTTCCTCCTTCTCCCATAGGTGCTGCCTGCCCCACCATGGCCCCCCCAGCGTCTGCCCTGCTGCTGGGGTTGCTGCTGCCCTGTGCCCTGGCCTGGTCCAGCCCCCTCAGCACTCCCCGTGTCTACCTGCCCTACAAAGGTGAGGGGGCGGCGTAGCCCCCGTGCCCGCTCCCAGCCGCCTGTCGTGCTCACAGCTGTGGGCAGGCACGGGTGCTGAGTCACACGCACGTGCAAAGCGTGTGTACATGGTGATAGAAGTGCAGGATCTGGGCGGTCGTGTGCAGAGATGTGTGTTTAGGTGAACACACCTGCTCCTGGATGCTGGTGCACACATGTGTCCATGTGAGCAGATGGGCAGCCCGAGCCCCGGCCGGGTCACTGGGGGCACATGGTGCGGAGGTACCCAAGGTGCCCCCCTCTCCTCCCGCCCTTGCTGGGGACTCCGGGATCCAGTTACCCGGCCTCAGGGAGCGGCTTTCCCAGAAAAGCTTAAAATACCCAGAATGCCGAGCAGGGCTGAGTTTCCCCCCGCCTCCTCTGTCGTGCAACATGCTGACCAGTTGTGCAACGCCGCATCCAGCTGTGCAATGCATCAGGACCACCCGCCAGTCGTGCAATGCGCTGACCAGTTGTGCAATGAGGCATCCAGCCGTGCAATGCATCAGGACCACCTGCCTATTGTGCGATGCACTGACCAGGTGTGCAATGCTTCAGGACCATCTGCCTGTCGTGCAACGTGCTGACCATCGTGCAACAAGGCATCCAGCCGTGCAATACATCAGGCCCACCTGCCTCTTGTGCAACACACTGACCATCGTGCAACACGGCATCCAGCCGTGTAATGCATCAGGACCACCCCGTCGTGCAGCACACTGACCAGTTGTGCAATGCACCATCCAGTCGTGCAGTGCAGAGGGGAGTGGCTCCCCCCGCATTGTCTCAGTCCCAGCCTGGCTGGATATAGCTGTGACACACGCCCCAGACACGCTGCAGCAGGCACCTGGCATGGGGCTGGCTGGAGGTCACCCCCAAAGCCTGCAAAGCCTGGGGCTTGTGGGGATTTCCGGCAGGACGCCTGGGTCCCGGCCCCGGCGCCGGCAGGGCAGCAGGGGCTGGTGGGTTAGAATGGGGTGGGAGGGGCTGGGAGCCCGGACTCCTGGGTTCTCTCCCCGGCTCTGGGAGGGCAGCAGGGGCTGGTGGTTAGACTGCGGGTGGGGGCTAGGCGTTAGCCCCCCCACTCCCCCAGGAACCTGCCCTTGGCACCAGCTCTCGGACCCTGGCCTGGAATCTCCCCCCCGGAGCCGTGCCAGGCATGCCCACGGGGGGGGGGGGGGTTGACACACTGAAGGTCACTGCAGGTGGGAAGCTCGCAGCGCAGCCTGGCACGGGGCTGGAATGCGGCTGGGACATTTCAGGGATTATTTCTGGGCTTTGTTCTGCCCGCCCCCGCCCCCCAAAATACCCCTGAGCTCAGCCAGCGCCAGGCAGATTAAAGGGGGGTGGGGACCGCTCCAGCTGCTGCAAGGGGGGGGCTAGGACTCCTGAGTTCTTGGGGGGAGGGGGCTGGGAGCCAAGACTCCTGGGTTCTCTCCCCGGCTCTGGGAGGGGAGCGGGGCCTAGCGGTTAGAGCGGGAGTGCAGGGAGCCCGGACGCCTGGGTCCCATCCCAGCTCCATCGCTCCCCCCAGAGCTCCTGCAGACCCGCACTGCTCGGCCCTTCGCTTTTGCCTTCAACACCAGCGACTATCGGATCCTGCTGGTGGACCAGGACCAGGACCGGCTCTACCTGGGCGCCCGCGACTACCTGGTGGCCCTCGACCTCCACAATGTCAACAAGGAGCCACTCATTGTAAGGGGCATCCGGACGCCTGGGTCCTCTCCTGGCTCGGGGAGGGGGGTCTGGTGGTTAGAGCAGGGGGGCCGGGAACCAGGACTCCTGGGTTATCCCCCGGCTCTGGGAGGGGAGGGGGGGCTGGTGGTTAGAGCAGGGGGGCCGGGAACCAGGACTCCTGGGTTATCCCCCGGCTCTGGGAGGGGAGGGGGGGCTGGTGGTTAGAGCAGGGGGGCCGGGAACCAGGACTCCTGGGTTCTCCCTCTGGCTCTGGGAGGGGAGTGGGGTCTGGTGGTTGGAGCAGTGTGGGGGAGGGCTGGGACCCCGGATGCCTGGGTTCCCTGGGAGGCAGGAGGGGTGTAGGGGGTGGGAGTTGAGAGGGGGGCTGGGGTCCCCGTCTCTGACCCAGTCTCTGCTCTGCCTAGATCCACTGGCCGGCGTCCCAGAGTCAGCAGAGTGCCTGCCACATGGCGGGGAAGGGGCAGCGGGTGAGATGGGGCAGGGCCCCCCCATACCCCCTCCCCACAGCCCTCCCTCACCCTGTCACCCACCTCCTGAAACCCGCAGGGCTCCCCCGTCACCCCTCTGCCCCCCAACCCCCTGCTGGGAATCAAGCCCCCTCGGGACTCCCTGCGATTCCCCTCCCCCCTGTGGGGTCCCAGCTCAGCCCTGACTCAGCCGCTGCCCCCCGCCCAGGACGAGTGTTTCAACTACGTGCGTCTGGTGGAGCCCGTGAACCGCACCCACCTGTACGTCTGCGGGACGGGGGCCTGGCAGCCCGTCTGCGCCATGGTGCACCGCGGCTGGAGGTCGGAGGTGAGCCGGACGCCTGGGTCCCACCCGCCACTGGGGGCCTGGGAGCCAGGACGCCTGGGTTCTTTCCCAGCTGTGGGAGGGCAGTGGGGGGTGATGGGTTAGAGCGGGGGGGCTGGGAGCCAGGACTCCTGGGTTGTCTCCGGGCTCTGGGAGGGGAGTGATGTCTAGTGGTTAGAGCGGGGGGGATGCTGGGAGCCCGGACGCCTGGGTTCTCTCCACGGCTCTGTGGGGGTGGAGGGTCCAGTGGGTTAGAGCATGGGGGGCTGGGAGCCCGGGCGCTTGAGTTTTCTCTGTGGCTCTGCGAGGGCTGGGGTGTCCAGTGGGTTAGAGCAGGGGGGGCCGGGAGCCAGGACTCCTGGGTTCTCTCCGGGCTCTGGGAGGGGAGTGATGTCTAGTGATTAGAGCAGGGGGGGCTGGGAGCCCAGACGGCTGGGTTCTCTCCGGGCTCTGGGAGGGGAGTGAGGTCTAGTGGTTAGAGCAGGAGGGGCTGGGAGCCAGGATTCCTGGGTTCTCTCCGGGCTCTGGGAGGGGAGTGATGTCTAGTGGTTAGAGCGGGGGGGTCTGGGAGCCCAGACGGCTAGGGTCTCTCCGGGCTCTGGGAGGGGAGTGAGGTCTAGTGGTTAGAGCGGGGGGGGAGGGCTGGGAGCCCAGACGGCTGGGTTCTCTCCCGGCTCTGGGAGGGGCAGGGGGCCGAGGGGTGAGAGCTCTGACCCCTGCCCCCCCCCAGGAGTACCTGTTCCGCATGGTGCCCCGGTCGCTGGAGCCGGGGAAGGGGCGCTGTCCGTACGACCCCCGGCAGAGCAGTCTGGCCACACTTGTCAGTAAGTGGGGACTGGGGGGGGGGCAGATTCTCTGTCCCTCTGTGGGGGGGGTCTCAATCCTCCCTCACGGCCCCCTCCCCCACAGACGGGACGCTCTACGCTGGGCTGCACGTGGATTTCATGGGCACAGACGCGGCGATTTTCCGCACCAGGGGCCCCCGGGCGGCCGTTCGCACGGAGCAGCACGACTCGCGCTGGCTGTACGGTACGGGGGGGCTGCGGGGTGGGAGTGAGGGGTGCCTGGGGGGCTGCGGGGTGGAAGGGAGGGGTGCTGGGCCGGGGGGCCTGCGGGGCGGGAGTGAGAGGTGCCTGGGGGGCTGCAAGGCGGAAGAGAGGGGTGCCAGGCCAGGGGGGCTGCGGGGTGGCAGTGAGGGATGCGGGGCCGGGCCAGGGGGGCTCCATGTTAGCAGTGCCCCCTGGTGGCAGACGTGGGTGTTGCACTCACTTTGGCTCCGCCTCCACTTCCCCCCAGACCCAGTTTTCCTCCGGGCTCACGTGGTGCCGGACAGCTCCGAGCGCAGCGACGACAAACTCTATTTCTTCTTCCGCGAGCGGGCGCTGGAGGGCGCCGTGGGGCCCGGTGTGCTGGCCCGGGTCGGCCGGGTCTGTCTGGTGAGTGTGGCGTCGGGCTGGGCAGGGGGCGCTCTCCCTTGGCAGTCAGGGGCTAGCTCCCCGGCCTGGCTTCCCCGCCCCGCCCGAAATTCAGGGATTGAACCCCGGCGTCCGGGCCGAATCCCAGCTCGGAGGGACCCATTCACCCTCTCGAAATTTCCACATCAGTTTGAGTCAGAAACAGGCATCTGCTTCACTTCCTGTCCCAAACTGCTCCCCAGGTGCCCCGCCCCAGAGGCAGCTGCATCTCCGCACCAGGGGGGCGGTCCCCATGGGGTGTTCTGTGCAGCTGTTCCCAAGGGTTCTGCCCCAGAGGCGGCTGCACCTTGGCGCCCGGTGAGCCGACCCTATGGGGCGTTCTGTGCGGCCGTTCCCGAGGGCTCTGCCCCAGAAGCGGCTGCACCCTGGCGCCGGGCGAGCCGACCCCATGGGGCATTCTGTGTGGCCGTTCCCGAGGACTCTGCCCCAGAAGCAGCTGCACCCCAGCGCCGGGCGAGCCAACCCCCTGGGGCGTTCTGTGCGGCCGTTCCCGAGGGCTCTGCCCCAGAGGCAGCTGCACCCCGGCACCAGGCAAGCCGACCCTATGGGGTGTTCTGTGCGGCTGTTCCCGAGGGCTCTGCCCCAGAGGCAGCTGCACCCCGGCACCAGGCGAGCCGATCCTTGCTCCCCTGTGTCTACCCCAGAACGATGACGGCGGGCAGCGGGCCCTGGTGAGTAAGTGGACGACGTTCCTGAAGGCCCAGCTGGTTTGCTCCGTGATGGGCGAGGACGGAGTGGAGACCTTCTTCGACGAGCTGCGTGAGCCTCAGGGGGCTGGGCAGGCGGCGGGGAGCAGGGACATTCCCTGGGGCTCAGTCTGGACACCCGCGAATTCCTAGTCGTGACCGCGCCGGCCAGGTTTCCCCCTGGCTCTGGGGCAGGTCTCAGCTGCGTTCGTGGGCAGGGAACGTCTCACCCCACGGCCGAGGTCGCTACGCGCATTTCCCCGAGACACTGATGTTCAGCGGGTTACGAGCATTCAGACGACCCCTCGCCAGGCAGACGTCCGAGCGGGGACCGTAGCAGTGTAGCCGCTCACAAGGGCAGGGGGGTGAATACAGGTCATGGACAGGAGGGAGTGGGAGGCCCAGGATGCCTGAGTTCTCTCCCCAGGGAGTGGGTTACAGTAGTGGGGGATGGGAAGGGAGCCCGGACGCCTGGGTTCTATCTGTCATTCATCCCCACTCCGCCCCCTTCCAGGAGACATTTTCCTGCTGCCGACTCAGGATGAGAAGAACCCCCGGGTGTACGGGCTGTTCTCCACCCTGGGGTGAGTCGGGGGGCTGGGGGTAGTAACAGGGGCAGCGGGTGCTGGGGATGGGGGGGCTCTGGGGATTTGGGGGGCTCTCTGGGTGCACAGTGAGTGCAGGGGATTTGGAGTGGGGTCTCGGAGGGGGCAGGGTGACCCCAGGGGGGCTGGGTGGTCTGTAACCCCCCCCCCGTTCCCCCTCAGGTCGGTGTTCCAGGGCTCGGCCGTCTGCGTGTACCCCCTGAGTGCCATTCGCAGCGTGTTCAACGGCCCCTTCGCCCACAAAGAGGGGCGCAGCTACCAGTGGGTGCCCTACACCGGCCGCGTGCCCTACCCCCGCCCCGGAGCCGTGAGTGGGGGCTGGGGGCCCGGACGCCTGGGTTCTCCCCGGCTCTGGGAGGGGAGTGGGGGCTGGTGGTTAGAGCTGGGGGGCTGGGAGCCTGGACTCCTGGGTTCTCCCCGGCTCTGGGAGGGGAGTGGGGGCTGGTGGTTAGCGCAGGGGGGCTGGGAGCCTGGACTCCTGGGTTCTCCCCGGCTCTGGGAGGGGAGCAGGGGCTGGTGGTTAGAGCAGGGGGGCTGGGAGCCCGGACTCCTGGGTTCTCCCCGGCTCCGGGAGGGCAGTGGGGCCTGGGTGCCCGGACTCCTGGGTTCTTTCCCGCTCTGTCCCCGCAGTGCCCGGGCGGCGTGTTCACCCCGGGGCTGGGCTCCACACGCGAGTTCCCGGACGAGCTGGTGACGTTCGTGCGCTCACACCCGCTGATGTATGACCCCGTGTACCCGGCGCCACGCCGCCCCCTGCTGGTGCGCGCCGGCCTCCCCTACAGCTTCACCACGCTGGCGGTCGACCTGGCCCAGGCGGCTGACGGGCGCTACGAGGTGCTTTTCCTCGGCACCGGTACGCCGGACGCCTGGGTCCCCTCCCCGGCTGGGGGGAGGGATGGGAGCCCGGACGCCTGGGTCCATCCCCGGCTTTGAGGGAGAGGGATGGGAGCTCGGACGCCTGGGTCCCCTCCCCGGCTTTGAGGGAGAGGGATGGGAGCCCGGACGCCTGGGTCCATCCCCGGCTTTGAGGGAGAGGGATGGGAGCTCAGACACCTGGGACCCCTCCCCGGCTTTGAGGGAGAGGGATGGGAGCCCGGACGCCTGGGTCCCATCTTGGCTGGGTGGGGAGGGATGGGAGCCCGGACGCCTGGGTCCCATCTTGGCTGGGTGGGGAGGGATGGGAGCCCAGATGCCTGGGTCCCATCTTCGGCTTTGGGGGAGAGGGATGGGAGCCTGGATGCCTGGGTCCCACCTCTGGCCTGTGGAGGGAAGGAAGGATGGGAGCCCCGAGGCCTGGGTCCCAGCTCTGGCCTGGGGGGTGGGGAAGGAGGGACGGGAGCCCGGACGCCTGGGTCCCAGCTCTGGCCTGGGGGGTGGGGAAGGAGGGACGGGAGCCCGGACGCCTGGGTCCCAGCTCTGGCCTGGGGGGTGGGAGCCCGGACGCCTGGGTCCCAGCTCTGGCCTGGGGGGTGGGGAAGGAGGGACGGGAGCCCGGACGCCTGGGTCCCAGCTCTGGCCTGGGGGGTGGGAGCCCAGAGGCCTGGGTCAGGAGCTCTCTCCCCTCCCCCCTCAGACCGGGGCACTGTGCAGAAAGTGGTGGTGCTGCCCAAGGACCCAGGTGTCCGGGAGGAGCTGACGCTGGAGGAGGTGGAGGTGTTCAAGGTGAGAGGCCCCGCCCCTGGTGCCCAGGCCCCGCCCCTGCTCTGGGCCCCACCCCTTTTGCGCCACCCTTGCATTTTAGCCCCACCCCTTCCCACTAGGCCCTGCCTTCTGTTGCTCCTCCCCCTTCCCTCTAGGCTCCACCCCCTTCCCTGGCTCCTCCTTTCCCTTCCCCTGTCTAGTGGATTCATGCCCCCCTTCTCCCCACAGACCCCCGTCCCTGTGAAGACCCTCTGGATTTCGTCGAAGCGGGTAGGTTGGGGGCGGGGCTGAGACCCCCGAGGCGCCGTGGTCTGGTGTGGGGGGCTGGGGGCCCGGACGCCTGGGTCCTCTCCCCGGCTCTGGGAGGGGGGTGGGGGCTGGTGGTTACAGCAGCGGGGTCTGGGAGCCAGGACTCCTGGGTTCTCTCCCCGCTCTGGGAGGGCAGTGGGGTCTGGTGGTTAGAGCAGAGGGGGCTGGGAGCCCGGACGCCTGGGTCCTCTCCTGGCTCTGGGAGGGGGTGGGAGCCCGGACGCCTGGGTCCTCTCCCGGCTCTGGGAGGGGAGTGGGGGCTGGTGGTTAGAGCAGGGGGCTGGGAGCCAGGACTCCTGGGTCCTCTCCCAGCTCTGGGAGGATGGGGGGGTCTGTCTGTGCGTCCGTCCCTGAGCTGCGCGTCTCCCCCAGCACCAGCTCTACGTCTCCTCGGACGTGGGCCTGACCCAGCTGAGTCTCCACCGCTGTGGAGCCTACGGCCCGGCCTGCGCCGACTGCTGCCTGGCCCGGGACCCCTATTGTGCCTGGGACGGGCGTCGCTGCGCCCGCTACAGCCCCGCCCCCGCCAGGTGAGCTGCCCGGACGCCTGGGTCCCCTGCCCCATGGGGAGGGGCCCACTAAAGCCCCACCCCTGCCAGGTGAGCTGCCCGGACGCCTGGGTCAGGGCGGGGGCTTCCCGCGGGGGGGGGGGAGAAAAGGGGGCAGCCTGTGGGGGGGCAGCTGGTAGGACCTGACGCTGTATCTCCCCCCCCCCCCACCTGCCAGGCGTGTCCGGCGCCAGGACATCAAACACGGAGACCCCCTTCGCCAGTGCCGGGGTTTCAATGCCCAGGGTGAGTGTCCCTTGGGGCGAGGGCAGCCTGGACTCCTGGGTTCTCTCCCGGCCCAGGGAGAGGAGTGGGGGCTGGGAGCCCGGACTCCTGGGTTCTCTCCTGGCCCGGGGAGGGGAGTGGGGGCTGGGAGCCCGGACTCCTGGGTTCAGTCCCTGGCTCGGGGAGGGGAGTGGGGGCTGGGAGCTGGGCCTCCTGGGTTCTCTCCTGGCCCAGGGAGGGGAGTGGGGGCTGGGAGCCCGGACTCCTGGGTTCAGTCCCTGGCTCGGGGAGGGGAGGGGAGTGGGGGCTGGGAGCCCGGACTCCTGGGTTCTCTCCTGGCTTGGGGAGGGGAGTGGGGGCTGGGAGCTGGGCCTCCTGGGTTCTCTCCTGGCCCAGGGAGGGGAGTGGGGGCTGGGAGCCCGGACTCCTGGGTTCAGTCCCTGGCTCGGGGAGGGGAGGGGAGTGGGGGCTGGGAGCCAGGACTCCTGGGTTCAGTCCCTGGCTCAGGGAGGGGAGGGGAGTGGGGGCTGGGAGCCAGGACTCCTGGGTTCTCTCCCGGCTCAAGGAGGAGGGGTGTCCCTGTTGCTCCCCCCTGATGTGTCTCCCCCCCCACCCCCAGCGGAGCAGCAGCTGGTGGAGCAGGTGCAGTTCGGGGTGGAGGGGGGCAGTGTGTTTCTGGAGTGCCGGGCCCCCTCCCCCCACGCCCAGGTCAGGTGGCTGCGGCATCCGGAGGGCGGCGCCCGACGCCTGGTGAGTGACTACCCCCCCCCAAGCCACAGCCCCCCAAAGGGGGACAGTGGAGGGTCCCCCCATTGTGCTGGGGGCTGCATGGAGGGTCTGACCCCCAGTGTCTCTCTCTGCCTCCCAGCTGCCCCGGGAGCGGGTCCTGCTGCAGACGCCCCAGGGGGTCCTGCTGGCCCCGGTGACACCGGCGGACGAGGGCCGGTACCAGTGCGTGGGCACCGAAAACGGCTACACCCGCTCTCTGCGCCGTCTGCTGCTGCACGTCCTGCCCCACGGCCTGCTGGGGGGCTCCCCGCCCCCCGTCTGCCAGGGCGCCCGCGTCGGAGCCAGCCGGGGGGGCCGGAGCTCCCCCCCCCGGAACTGACTGGGGGCGCCGAGGCTGGGGCGAGGGGCTCGGACCCCATGGGGGGGCACCGGCAGGGGGGTGAGTTCGTTTCACATTCCAAGGGGGACCCCGGAGCGAACCCCGTGCTGGGGAGGGGCCAAGGGGGGGCCCTGCCTGGTGCCTGCGTTTCCTTTCCATGTACATAGTCCCCATTGCTGACTGCGGGGGCCCGGACGCCTGGGTTTCCCCCGGTTTGATGTGTAGAGTCTATTTTTTCATGCCTGGGGGGTTCTAACGTGGCTGGATTTGGGGTTTTTTAAATTAATTTATTTTTTATTTCCCGGGACCGTGTCAATGCTGTGGACAAACCCGGCTGCCAAAGATTAAAGAGGTGTTTGATTTTCTAAATGTCCCCCCAGTGCATGGCAAGGGGCTGGCTCCTCAAACGGGGGGGGGGGGGGGGACCCTATGGCCCCCTGCTAGTCCGGCCCTGGGATCCCCCCACCCCCAGCCCTGCCGGTGCCCCTCACTCCCGACCCGCAGCCCCTGCCAGCCCGGCCATGGGCTCCCGTCCCACCCTGGGGGAGGCTGTGGGGGATGGGGCGGGG